>NC_064287.1:38126933-38231379 GCF_019186545.1 Solanum stenotomum
ATTGGTCTTTGCAGCGTTAATGCTTTTTGCTGGTTGGTTTCATTATCATAAAGCGGCGCCAAAATTGGCTTGGTTTCAAGATGTAGAATCTATGCTGAATCACCATTTGGTAGGGCTACTAGGACTTGGGTCTCTCTCTTGGGTGGGGCATCAAGTACATGTCTCTTTACCGATTAACCAATTTCTAAACGCTGGAGTAGATCCTAAAGAGATACCACTTCCTCATGAAGTTGGATAACTTTCAAATAGTTCAAAGGAAAATCTTTCGGCACTTTCATATATTGAGCGGTCTTTCCGCTTTTTTTGTTTGTCTCGTTTAAAATCGGGCGGATGCCTCCTAAAGAGTAACGGAGGTGTGCGAAGGTAGGCTCAAGCTAAGATTCTGCTCGTGAGCGTAATCTTGATAGAGACCGTAATGCTAGGGATAAGGCCTTTCTTTCATAACCAAATGAAACTGTCTAAGGTGAGGATCCAAGACTGATGGGTACAGAATCCGAGTATTTGGGCCAGGTCGAGCGGGATGGCAGGCAGCAAAGCGTGCCCTATCTTAGGGTGTTTCGTGCTGCCCGCTATTGGGTCTAAGTGGGTTTTCCCGCTTTTTCGCCTTTCAGAAGGGTGGCCCACACACGGACAGGGGGAAAGGGGGAGGAGACTAGCCTCATTACTTCCCACTGGACGAGAGGTGCACCTAACCCACCTGATGTGGCTCTTCCTAGAAGTGAGAACACTGCTGCCCGTCCAAGGAAATAAGGAGAAGATTGAAAGGGTTATGAATTCCATTGAGTTAGCCCTACTTGATCGAATCAGCCAGCCTCTTCCGTTCCGCCTGCGACCCCTTTAGAAATAAGCTAAGAATTCACTTCGAATGAAGAAATTTAGAATATAGTTTCCTGATATCTCAATTGGTCAAATTAAAAATAAAGTGTACGTTGGTGTAAATCCAATCACCTGAATTTAAGATGATAAGAAATTCTCCATTGGTAACAAATGGTTATCCATTAAGCGGAGGAAACCTTATTTAAACGGACTAAGAGGGTCAGCTACCCAACAAACTTTCATAATTAAATACCATTACTGTATAGATAGATCTGACTTTCTCCGCTTTCCACAACCGTAACCACTTGTCATTCCAATTACTTCATCCATAAACCTTTTTTTTTATTTCGGAGCGAAGGGTTAGGCAGGTAGTATGGGCCCCTTGACTTCCAGCTATGTGCTGTGCGGCTCCCGCGAAGCGAATGAAAGGAAGCTCTTCGAGCTTCCGGGTGAGCTTAACTAAGGAAGTAGGAAAGGATCCAGGGTTGCCTGAGGCCCTGAGAGCCAGGATGCTTGCTCTTGAAGATGAAGTAAACATGGTCATGGGCCAATATCTCGGTGTTGTTGAAGGTATGAATGAACACTTTACCCTAATTGGTTGGGGGTGCCTGCTTTAGCTTGCCGGAGGCCGTAACATAAATCGCTTTCTTGAGCTTGCATACCAAGTTAGGATTCCTAGGAGAAGAGAAGCCTGGAGTTGGAGGAGGCTGAATAGAAACTAGCCTTGGGGCATCGCATTCTGGATAACGTAATAAAAAGTCTTTCTCTACTGTCTTCAGTCTGGTTTGCTTTAGAAGTAAGCAAGCAAAGACAAGTGGTAGCTAAGCGAGAGTGCTTGCGGTGATGAATAATCTTTTTATTAGACCAAACAAACAGAGGAACCGCTATTCCTCACTGCGGTATTTACTCTTGAAATACAGGGTAAGCCAACCAGTAGAAAGAAAGTGTAAGCAAGGAATTCTATTCTTGTACCAGTCAACGATATCCCTTATTTTTACAGTATGAATAATACCAAATCTCCTGCGACTTCGTCCTCCCCTTTTGCTCATAAGTAATCTCTTCCCAATCAATTGATTGAGATGATCCGAATCATCAAGGGCATCCCTATATTTTTATGTATGTCAATAGGAACTTCGATGGATTGATTTGTTGGTGCTGCCTCAGCATAGGGAAAAGGAAAAGGACAGGTTGTTTCAAGCTACGAAGTCCGGTGAATCCCGAGAGGAGATGCTTCATACAGGTGTGGAAGGGCTTCACATCGAACGAGTTAAATAAGACTTCAAAATAGACGTGACTAATGCAATAAGTAGACAAATAGCGCCCCGTGTAGATGGTTGTTTTCTTTTCGAAAGCATGAACACATAGTCACGATTTCAGTCCCCGCTAAAGCAATTGTGTCTGGTCTCCATTCATAAATAACATTTTCGCATATTCGCAGGACTAGTTCGACTGACTCTACACCTGCTGCACGCACGGGTCTCCGCCCGCTTCCTTCTTATAGTAAGCATGACTTTCTTTTTCTTTTTTTCGATTCTCTGCTTCCCCCCAATCCAAAATTTTCAGGTGAAAAGAAGATAGATGACTGAGAGTCACGGGATTTTGAAAGCGCCGCTTCTAGCCTTTCAGCTTCTTCAAAGAGATGACGGATACAGAGCGGTTACCACTTGTAGGCTCCTTCACCAACTAGGCTAGGCCATGACTTTAACGAGTGCACGAGCAGAGGCGGAGACAGAGTTGCCCCCTCTTTCGATCATGCCTATCCAGATTCTCTCGATCCAGCCGAACTTACTTCGATGTAAGATGGAGTTGAAGTCTTAGGGTAAGCAGCTCCGTACGCCATTCGGATATCAGCAGTTTCTGTCCTAAGGCAAGCTCCTGCATCTCTAGGGATAAAGGCATCTTTTTTTTCTGCCTTCTCCTTTCGCTCAAGCGCTTCCCTCTTATTGTTGATTAAAGGAGCTATTTCATCCCTTCGAGCCTCTTGCAGTGACAGAGGCAGGCCTAAGGGTTGCAAGCCCATCCAATTCAATTACACAAAAAGAGAAACCTATGTCGATTAAGAATCGAAAGTCGTCGTTCGTTAGACAAGGCCCACGTGCTGTGCATCTCTGGTGTTCTGCTCGTGGAATAGAAAGAGTTCGTTGCATCAACAAAGTGTATTAGTCAAAAAGGCTTACTTAAGCTCATCGATGTGTACTCCTAGGCTGTGAAAGAGAGGGCGGACCAGGAATTGAATCAGATGCATCGAATGCCCTTGCCCTGTTAGCAAGAAAAGAAGGAGCTGCTATTGATTGAATCAGGAAGAAGATAACCTCGAGCGGACCTTAGTAGGCCTTTCCGCAGTCAAATTACTAATTTAAAGAAATTATTGACAGCTTAAACAATTGATTGCCCTTTCTTTGTTCTTTCCCGAGTGAAGTGACTCACACTAAGCCCCGCTTCCTTACTTAGGCAGATTCATCTCCTTCCTTTTTTTGAGAGAATCGTGGTAAGGGCTGAAGATCGAGTTCATGCTTTTTTTTGGGCTTGTGTAAGGATTTCCCTATCGGTTAGCTGGAGAAGGGGCAATTGACTTCCTCCCTTCATTCTTCTATTCAAGTGGGAGGAAAAAGACTTTTACGCTTTATGGTCTGAATTCAACGGATCTCAAATCATCCATTTCTGAGCTTCAAGCCTTGCAAGCTTTCGAAGTCTTGCATTCATTTCTGTCTCATTTTCAGGTAGAGTGTACCTGGCCCCTATAGGAACCCCCTGATCTGATGGGGGGAATTCCTATGAAAGAGGCTCACTTGGAAGGAGCGATAGAAGAGATAGCCTCATTCAACAGGAAAGCTTTGTGCTTTTTCTAGCTTTGGCAGGGTTTCTTCCTTTATTGAGTTAGCTTGGCTCTTGGCTTTGGTATATGGAATAGAGTCTTTCCTTATAGCTAGTCTTCTGACTTGCTCTGGAATACGGATTTTTCATGCCTAGCTTTATGGGAAAGATCATATCTAGAGTAGATACCGAATCTCATTCCTTATCAATTTCATGGTTCATTCCAGTCTTTAGTAAGTCAAGGCATTCGGGAAGCAGGAGATCGATCCGCTCTTTCCATCTCTCTTGCCGGCTTAGCCGAACTACTTGAACTCGAGTCATTCGCTTCCTTAAGCCATGTCCATACTAAAAGAGCTAAATCGGATGGTGACTAGATTCATTCCGTAGCACGGGATTCTGTAACAGCAAAAACGTTGACCCCTACTACCGGTCCCGCATTTGAATCTGAGAAAGAAAGAGAGTCTCTCCCTAAAGCCCTAAAGTCTCATCCCACGGGCACATCTTGACTATGAAAAGCAGAGAGATAGATCACGCCTAAAAGCTGCCATTTCTATTAAATACGATACCACATCCGATTTGATTGAACTCACGGATCCAATCGCCAAGGAAAGGCCAGTCTACTGACTAGGGTTAAAAGAATTTACCCAGGCATGGGATAAAGGGCAAGAAGAGCCGAGATGGCAAATCGAGCAGCCTATTGCGCTAACGGTAATGGATGAAAGGGAAGAGGGACGAAGTGAAGACGGGGTTTACTCAAACGAGTTGAATAAGCAAGCCAATAAGATCAAATTGCTCTTGTTGAACCAGCTACTAATCACCAAGTCCTTTGTTTAGCCAAATCAGCTTGGGATAGCTTGGTTGGTGAGAGAATTTTAGCATTCATTTGATTGATAGATGCAAAGAATTCACCTAACTAGAACTCCGCGAGTGAACGCAAAGAAGCAAACCAGACTAGACGGAAAGAACTCCGAGTAAACAAAGCAAAAGCCCATCTGGCCGATCTCAAGCTGGATGAGAAGGCAAACCAACCCTCCGAAGAAGGAAACTATGACTAATTAGACCGTTAGTGACCAAATGACAACGTCGACATAGGAAAAGAAGGTGAGATAGGGGATGGAAGCAGGGTAGTGCTAACTCTGCATCCGCGGCTATTTTGGCTCTTTCCGGAGAGCATCAAATCAACCGCTTTCATTTGCTTTGAGACTGACCCTCTTCCAGGCGAAAAGGGGAAGGAGCTTTCCAATCGATCACACGCCCGGCACAAGAGAAGGAAGGGCAAGAGAATAAATAGGCACTGGCATATTGACTACTTGAAATACGGACTATATAAGAAAAATGGGGAGGGAATGAGAAGAAAGCCTATTTGCAGGCAACAAGGATTTGCTGCTTTCTTAGTTAGAAAAAGGAGTTACCTAGCTAGTGGAGCGAGGTAGTTTACTTGCCTTTCCACGATTCCTACATTGAGCTCTCTGTGCCTTACTTATTATGAGTTGATAAATCGATATAAGAGAGAATCCGCCAGCTAGAAGAGAAATAGGATATAGGTGAGCCCGGGGAATATTGTTGAAAAAAGACCCCTTATAAAAAGCTCTTGGCCCACCCTTCACTCTGTTCACGGTTAGCCGGGAATGAGACAGGGAGTTCTATTTCATTTATGACTTTCGCCTTGCACCTTACACTAAACAGAATCTCTTGCACGCGCGTATAATAAGGAAGAAGACCTTGCTGGCTATTCCTTATTCTTGATAGCACAGGAAAGAGAGATTCCGGAATCTCTTGACTTCACCGCTACGCACCTTTCAAACATATTTTTCTTACTCCAAGAGCGAAAAGAACATCATATAATCGGTTATACTATCCGAAAACATAGGAGTAGTAGTACTTGCTAAAGCTAAAGGTTTTATCCCTCTCGACACGTGAAAGCTAAAAACAGTCTACTAGATAAGCCAAGTAAAGCAGTGCCAGATACAGATGAAATTGTTTTTTCTCCTTTTTAGATTTAGAGAAGTAAATTCCTTATTCAATCCTCCCCCGAGGGGTACTTCTATTTAAGCTTTAGAGAATCCAGTTCCAGCGGAAGACTAAGTAAGGTGCGGTATAAAGTCCAATCAATCTCCTCCAACAGACAATAGAGGGCTCTGACCTGACCACAGTCAATCAGTCTATTGTTCTGGTTCTATATAGTCTAACCCTGAAAAGAGAAGACTCATCGTTTTTAGCCTGGTCCAGGTGTGGGAGATCTTTACCATATAGTATAGTAGCCCTGCCNTTTTTTTTTTTAGTCTTTCAGCAGTCGCTGGATCCATCTCCACCAACCAAACTCAAAAACGCATTCCTTCCTCCATTCAGCCCATTGGGCAGTCTTTACCCTTCCTAATCGAAGAGCCATATGAGACAAACAACCAACTAGCTTATATCCTTCACTGCAAAACTGCTCCGAGTGGTTAGCGAACTATTGAAGTAGATAAGTTCCAGTCCGCATTTAGGAGACAACCCAGGTGAAGCAGAAGCAGAATGAGAAGCATTATGAATAGATAGAAAATTTTTCCATTCCTCACAATACATCTTTAAGGAGCTACCGAGGAAGAAAGCAATAATGATAAAAGGAAAACAAGGTCCCTGATGACAGCTTATTTTATTATAGAAAAACAAAGGAAACCTATCCATAGTAAACAAGAACTAGGGCGCCCTCTTCCTTTGCGAAGTTGAACTCGGAAAGATAGGGAACTTCTTTCTATAAGCTGTAGAAATGGGACCGGTTAGAAGGTGACAACCCTAATGAATTGACTATGAAGGTGGCTCTTAGCTACATCAGCGCTCAAATTCCTTAATCGTTATTGCCCAGGCTTCGATGATCAACCCCTGGCACATTTTGGTTTTGATCTTCGGCCATCCTGGTCCTCAGGACCCAACACTATATTATTCTTATATATTTCCTTTCAAATGAAAAGATGCAAAAGGTGTTGATACGTCCTATCCACATAGAAATCTTACCCTCTTCCACACATTACCGGTGGATGCTACAGCCGCTATCACTTTGGCTGCAGGATGGGAATGAAGGTCGAGGAGGCAGGGAAGAAAAGGTTATTCGCTATTGGCTTACCCTTATATCAGGCCTTGGTACGGCCTATACATGATGGATGAAGGTTTTGTCAAGGTTAAGAATGGATGGTACCTATAATCAGACCCAACCGTTGCAGTACTTGAGAAGAAAGAAAAAATGATTCTCTTTTTATCTATCTTAAGGCTGCTACCGATTCCTTATCTGTTATCCTGACGTCCTGTATGCAGGGTTGTTCGGAAATCCCTTTGCAACTTCCTGGACGTTCATACTTTGTTCTGTAGTCTTTCAATTACCATATAGTTTCTATAATATAATAAAGGCTATAGGTCATCGGTTGTGACGTTTACGAAGGGTCAACCCCTCGGATTTTTTCGTTCTTGGCCTCTATTCACACTTAAACATCATATGCTTGTGTGGATAGCTACTGAAAGGGTGTATGGCACGACGAAGCTTTGCGACTATGCCATTCTTGGCGACGGTGATCGCCGACGAGAAGGTGACGGCCACTTAGCATAATATATAGTTTCAGTGTACTATAACTATATCTAAAGAAAAGTCTCCCATTTGAAACATTATTTATTATAAGTCATGTTTTGGAGTTTGCCAAATAATTTAGGAGCGACGAAGTTACTAGGGATTTCTCTCCAGTGTCTGCTAAGATGCTCCGGTCTTTGGTTGACGCTATTTATGGCATAGAGCATAGAATGAGATTGATGCTTCGAATGCCCTATTTTCTGGGGTTGTGATAGAAGGAGCTGTGGCACTTTCGGAAGGGGGAATGAGACTAGGCTATCACTGTTCTAGAAGAGGAAGCGTAGCTGGCACGTTGAACCATGTCTGTCAACGATGAAAGATAGCCCTAAAGTGAGGGCTCGCGCGACACTCGGCGTTAACACTCCCAAATCTGGAAATCCTAACCACAGTTTTAATGATAACGGGCGGCGAAAGCATACAAAGATAGTGAGGCTTCCATCGCTTAGATTTAGGGCGATAGGGCGCACCACAGATACGATAAGAAGCACCCCTCAATCGATAGGTCAAAGACAGAAACATAGTACCAGTGACATCTCTAATCTTTGAGAAAATNTTATCTTGATAGAGATGGTTCTACTTCGTCAGATATTTATTCGAATATTTGGAACACGAAATAGATTAAGAAATATTTGAACTATGATTCATACTTAACATTCAGACCTCGTGTCCGGGCTCCAAAAAATTTTCAAACAAAGAATTTTAATTTCTCAATCGAAAGATTCTTTTCTTTCAACCTCTATTTATATTTTGACCAAAAGCAAAACCTTTCTTTGAATTTTTAGTCATTCTACTTATTCCGGGAATAAGTGATGATCCGAGGATTCTTACTCAGGGAATCCATGATTTGATTTAGGTTAGGTTTTTTTATTGAATCATCGTGGTTCTAGTATGAATCTGAGGTTTTAATCGATTCATAGGGTCTTAACAAGAGAATTCCTATCAATAATAAAGAAAACAAATAATAAAAGCCATATTCCACAAATTCTATAAAGAAATAGGGAACAAGAGAATTCAAGAGGCCCATAAGTATCAAAATAAAGATAAAGACGACTGCGCCAACTTGATATTTTGGTATTATCGCCACAAAGAAGAGCTTTCGGATTTTCCAGAGAAGATGGGATCAGAACTTAATAAATTTCAAACTTTCTATTCAAATAAGCTAGCAGTCGTTGACGTTTTCCCAAAATTTTCTTCAAACCTCTCTGAGATAAATAGCCTTTTTTGTGCAATTCTAAATGTGAAGTAAGTCTCCCATAGTAGCGGCGGGCGAAATGGGAGCTGCCTAAATCGTGAAAACGGGGTTGTGGGAGAGCAATACAAGCGTCGTGCAGCTAGGCGAAGCAGCCCGAATACTGCACCCTAGATGGCGAAAGTCCAGTAGCTGAAAGAAAAAGAGCAAAGGATTGACAAGTCTAATGGGGGAAGAATGGCTGACACGTTGACTGCCTTCGATAGACGAAAAAAAACCCAAGCGGTCTAACCTAACCCCCAGGGCGGACCCCAACCGAAAGGCGCTAGACGGACTAAGGGCAAGCGAGATAAAGAAAGCAGCTGGCCCTATGTGTAAAACCTTGCCGCGGGAGAGTCTTTCTCCAATGAGAATAAAGAAAGTTTTTGGGCAAGACAAGAAAGGAACTCGCCCTTTGACACCAAGGGATAAGAGCTGATTGCTGGCGATGACTTGGTGAAGGGAATCTATGAGAGAAGGTTCTCGAACCGGGTTACGACCAATGCGGAACCAACGAGTTCAGTCAAACAAGGTAACGAGTCTAAGGGAAGGATCAAGCTTGAAAGGAATGGACGGGCGTAGGCTTAATAGTGAACGCAGACCCCTGCTTATAGATATGAGATCAATGACTTAAATAAAAAAAAGATGTCGAGAGAAAGTCTTAGCCCTTAAAATGCCTGAAGAAAGAAAGCTGCTTCGGCAGGGTCGAAGAAGACGTATAAGACACCGAGGGGCCGGGGCTTCTTTATTGTAAGGAGTCTAGAAGCCCAATTTTTGGCTTTTTTGTCGTGTCTCGTGCCCCATTCTCTCTGACCGAGGCACTAGATCTTCTATCTATTCGATTGACCCTAAAGCTAGGAAGACTGCCCTACCTTCGACTGAGAGTGTCTTCGCCTATAAACTCTTCTTGCGTACTTGACTTATAGGCTTGACGCCCATTTTCTCTAGGCTAGTTCATTCCTGGAAAAGAAAACTAGTTGAATTAGATACCTTTTCTCCTTACTGATTCTAATCACTCTAAACTACATCTAAACATCGAAAGATCATTCATAACCTTTAATTCATGATTCATATTCAAGGTAGAGTTAAAAGTTAAATCTGATAGTTCTTCCGAGTCATTTTAAGAAGTCTTTTACAATCATTTTGAAATTGTTTTTTAAGACTTGAGTTCTTGAGTATGAGGAAGAGAGAGTTAAGTTCATTTTATTTAAAATGATACATGGGAATTAAGTATTCCTAAGAGTAAATGTTTCAACATTTAAGATGAGAGGAAACATCAATTTCCAAAAGAGTTTTGAGCAATTTTTGAGTAGTATCTCTTTTAAGAGAAAGATTTTGAGTAATAATCTCAAACTAGAAAAAGAGTTATGTTTTTAAACATATGAGCTAGTTATATTTTGGGAGTAGTATTGAGCACCGATATGGGAACGATGTTAGATAACTCAAAGTCATCATAAACCATGTAGCCAACGTAGGTAGAAAGGATCATAAACCAGTGCTTCGTTGATCGAGTTGAGTTCCAGAGTTGTTTGGTGAGCCTCCTAGCTTTCGGATCCTTCACTTTGTTTTATCATTTCAGTTTTGTTATTAGGATGATCGGGGGTCATGTCCCAGGATCCCTCATAGTATTAGAGTCTTTATAGATAGATAGACAGTATTAGTTCATAAGTCTTTTCCATTTCAGTTATTGATGTTTGAGATTTGAATTGTCGCTTCGGCTAGTGAATGTTTTATGTCTAAAATGTTATGAGTTTACTTTTAGACAATTGAGTAAGTTTGTTTTTAAAACTCTTGTATTAGTGAGTAAGTCTTCCGCTAAGAGTTGAGTCAGGCCAGAGGTTCACTTGTTGCCAGCAATGGTTCTCGATTGCCCGTCGCGCCCAGTGTGTAGGCTCGGAATGTGACAATAGTGATACAACACCTACCCATAGGTTTTCGCCATAATTTCATGAACCTAGTGATCTAACCCATAATTCCACCATTAACAATCGTTATAATAACTATAAGGTGTTAGCATATTAATAAACGAAGAAGTTGATGGAAAAACTTACCTCAACAAAGAATTATCACCCTAGCCTAGAGAAAATCGCCCTTGTAGGGATCTGAAACGATGTTCTTGAGTTTATGATTAAAACTCGGCAAAACAGACTTAAACACGGACCTTCATTTGTTATAGTAACCCTATTTACGCTCCAGTAGACTCATTGTAGTGTTCATATGGTTGTTGTAGTAGACTCGTCGTAGCAACCTACGGACCTCACCCACAATAATTTTTAGCTATGCCATTGTTTAGTAAAAGGACCTTAACTTTCTACTCGAAACTCGTATTAACAATCTTTCTACTCGTATTACATTTGAATAGACATTACCATTCAAATTAAAATGTAAACTAGTGAGTTTATTAGAAATGATATCATGAAATTTCATATAACTAATGAGAAAATGGTCAAACGAGCCCCCAACCTATTACCGGATTTCCAACTACACACTCTTATTAACCCCCTGAACTATGTAAAATTGAAATTATTACCTCCCTAATTGCTTACGTGGCAAAGTGAGTGTATTTCACTCTCTTTGAGAGAGTGAAGATAAAAATAAATATTAAAACTTTATTTTTAATATTCTTTTCGTTTTTATTTTTTATTTTTTCCTTTATTTGTTTCTTTTTTTAAAAAAAAGAAGTCAAATAAAAACACCCAAAGTAATTGAAAAATCAAAACAAACAAAATCAAAAGGAAAAAAAGAAGCTACAGAGAACAATTTGAAAACTAAGCTCCTTTCTTCCTCGGAGCTCCAAGCAACTGTCCAATGCCTGAGCAGCGCCGCATTGATGCCAAAAAAATTGAGGTATAGAGTTGAAGCCAACTTCAATCACGCCAAACTTGAAACTCCTATGAAATTGTCATCTATATAACTCCCATCATCATAGATCTGCCATGGGAATAGCACAAAAAGCTTGGATAGATTTCATCCAAGACAACTATCACATCTCTAATTTCTTTTCTTCTTCTTAGCAACTTAGTAGAGCATTCATGACAACCATCAAATTTCACCATCACGATTTGAAAAGCAATACCACTACAATATCTATCAAAACCACCACAAATCATAGATAGAAATCTCTTTCCCACTCTTCACACTATCAAAAACTATTAAGTAAATTATTTTACACCCATTTTTAAAATCAACTATTAGCCATTAAAACACCAATGAAATATCATCTTGAAGCTATTGTAACAAGCTTTTTCAGTTAACAAAATCCATTCAAATAACTTAATAATGATGGAAATCTCTAAAAAAAAAAGTTCTCAAAATATCCTCATTAGAAAAATTTTGACGGACAATAAATCTTATCATTTATGCACCTATTCTATAACCATAAATTTAATAATAGTTTTAGATTTGACAAAAGAGAATTTTAAAAAGGGAAGAAAAAATGGCATTGATGTGTTCAAGATTTAAAGAAAAATGAGGAAGAGAAAGGAAAGAAAAAAGGAAAGGATTATCAGTCAAAAAGGTAAGAAAACCAAAATTACACGTGTCAAACGCGGGGATTTCACTGATCCACATAAATGTGGTTGTGACTTTTTAGGGAGGTAATAATTTCAATTTTTAATTAAATAGTTTAGGGGGGTAATAGGACCCCCGTGAAGTATAAGTGTGTAGTTGAAAATCTGATAATAGGTTGGGGCTCATTTGGCCGTTTTCTCTATAATTAATTAGAGTATTCTCAATGTCTCTTCGTCATTGATTTCAAAATGGTTCACATCGATTTATTTTTCACAGGCATCTCAAAAATCACTTTGCTAAGCTATGCATTCTTCACCAATAGACTTGATCCTCATTATTTGTAGGAGTAATAATAATAAGAAGGAGAAGAAGAAAAATCTATCGACCGGAGGAGTCGAGAACAACGAGTGCAGGAAGAAGAACATGCAAAGGTTTCAGTAGGTGGGGTTGGATTATTTAGGTCTGAAAACTATTTTTTCATTTTCCAAAATTAAAAATTCAATTTTTATAGTTAGATTGGGCCATGAGCCACATGTCATAATCTTATTCATAACTTTTTCAAGATACCGCATGTGAGTTGCACGCACAATATTTTTTTATGTTGATTGTCATTTTGTGTTCAATAGATATATATTTGTACTATTAAACTGTCTAATAAGTACTAGCCCTAGTTGAGGTGTGTAAGTGAATAATGTGAACAACATTAAGGGGTCATGAATGATTTAAGCTAAAAAAAAACTGTAGATATATTTTAATTATATAATTTGTTAAAACATGTGCTTACGCCAAAATTCTTTATTTTGTTGGTGGCTACTGCTTTTTTCGTAAAGGATTTTTGGAGAATTGAGAATTAAATTGGTGAGGAATTGAAGATTTTCCATTCTTGTTTCAATGTGGTTTCTCATATTTCGGTGACAACTTTATGATTCATGCTAATTAATGAAACTACTTCTATTATTATCACTGTATCTAGTTTTGTTTCAAATAATTAATATTTTTTTCTATGCTTAATGACTTAATTCTTTATTAGACTGTAATTAATATTTGTTGACTTTATTCTAATCATTTGTTGTCTTTATTCTAATCATTTGTTGTTTTATTCAGGGAATCTCTCGATCTCTTTCTCTTCTGTATTATCCTCTCTCTCTTTTCCCCTTCTCCTCTCTCACAACCAGCAAGATGCAACCATCATTGGCAGTGCTCTTGCCGGAAAGTGTGGTCGATACAGATCCGTAACAGATCTATCCAGTAAAGAAAAGATAGGGCGACTTCCATCCATGTCTGGTAACGTCCGGCCTTTTTTTGGTGATCTCCGGGGATATCCGGCAACATACATCATTCCAATAAAGATAGAGAGGGCCACATCCATCCATTTCCGGTGACTTCCAACCATTTCCATCGATTTTCATGGACTTCCAGCGACTTCCAACCATTTTTGTCGATTTCTATGGACTTCCGGCAATATCTAGCAATTGCAACGACATCCAAATTCAGGTTTCTTTATGTCTTTAAACCTCGCGGCACTACCATGTCTATCTCAATCTTCTTTTGCTCTTTGTGGAATATATTATCAACTCTATATATTCACCTATCTATACCTTACTCAGAATTTAGTTGTATATTTTATTGTTGAAAGCATGTAAACTTTAGATATTTCCTTGATTTCACTCCATAGTATAGTATAGGTAATGCTTGTGTAATTGTGTATTAACTAATTCATTATATATTATGTTTGTCATTTAACTTACTTAAGACTTAGTGACCCTGGTAAGAGATGATAGACTAGGTTCTTGTCCTCGGTTGGGGTCGGGGATGAGGGGCAGGGAAGGGTATGAGATTAAGGGGTTGCAAGGTTGATAGTAGGGTCTTTGGACATAGGGAATTTGTCTAGAAAGTCCATTGAGTCAGTGAAGATCCTTAAGAAGATGAAGATCAATATAGCCTACATTCAAGAGAATATATGGGTAGGTTCTAAGGATCGAGAGGTGGATGGGTTGAAACGTGGAAATTCAAGAAGTCTGGGAACAAATGGAAAAAGTGGTAGATGTTAAGAGGATTAACAATATATTGTTGGCTATCAAGATAGTCATTAGAGGGCTAATTTTGAATGTCGTTAGTTCATGTGCTCCACATTCAGGCCTATGCATTTTTGGGAGGATCTTCATGCAATTTTGGGAGATATTGTGATCATTAGAAGGTTTCATTGACAGAGATTTCAATGCACACATTGCAGAAACTCCTAGTAGTTTTGAAGATTTCTGTGGCGGCATTGGTTTTAGGGTTAGAAACTATGGTGGTATCTTGCTCTTGTATTTCTCTAGAGGCTTTGAGTTGGTGATAGATACTCATACTTTTAGAAGAACGATGATCACTTGATTACCTTTCGTATCAAGGTGGCTAAAGCTCATATAGATAATTTGCTTTTGAGGAAAAGCGATAGAGGATTTTGTAAAGATTACAAAGTTATTATGAGTGAGAATCTTAGTACTCAACATAAGCTTTTGTTGTTTGACTTTGAGATTAAGCCGNGGAAGAAGAATTTATATGTCTGGCCTAGCATTAAATGAGGGGGGTTGACAATTTTCGTCTCCCATGAAATTGGGGATAAGTTCATGGCGATGGAATCTTAGAGGAGTAGTAAGGAAGCGGAAAGCATGTACAATAAGATAGCTAGTTGCAATAGGAAAAAATTCATATATGTGTTAGGGGTGTCGAAGGGTAACTTTGGTTGATGCTGAGGGTATTGATGGGGGAATGGAGAAGTTCAAGGCAAGTGGAAACAAAAAAGGTTGCATATGTAAAGTGGGTGGACTGCACGAACAAGGACAAAAGGTGGGTAAGCAGGGAAATATATAAGGTAGCAAGAACGGAGGCTAAGTAAGCTATAACATTAGCTAAGATGACAACTTTTGAAAGACTATATATTGAACTAAGAGACAAAGTCAGAGACAAGAATTTGTACAGGCTTGTGAATGTGGGAGGGGGGAAGGCCTGAGACTTGACTTGGTTAAAGTGAAGGGTATCAAGGATGAAGAACACAAGGTGTTAACAGAGGAGACCCTCATTAAACAAAGATGTCAAGCATACTTTCATAAACTATTAAACGAATGAGGGGACAAAGATATTGTGTTGGGTGAGGTGGAGCCCTCTGAGAGACATTTTGATTTTTGGTATTTTAGATATATTGAGGTTGAGGAGGTGAAGCATGCTATTAGTGGGATGACTAGATGAGATCCTGGTAGATTTATGGAACAACATAGATAGAGTAGGTTAGGAGTGGTATACTAGCTCTTTTAATGTCTCTTTTGAAAGTCAAGAGGGTGGTGAATTAAAAATTCCTTAGTCGACTTTCTAGGTTGAAAAGTCAACTCACCTGCAGATTAGTATAGCAGTATAAAATAAGAGTAAATGCAGTAAGTAGAAGGCTCAAAGAGTTTTTATACTGGTTTGGAACATCAATGTGGTGCCTACTCCCAATCCCCTTGGGTTACAAGGGTTTCCTTAAGAGCTTTTTGAGGACATGGGTGTTACAACGAGTTATGACTAAGAGTTTGTCTGATATGCAAAATCCTTAGTTGACATAACCTCTACTTGTATAACCTACACTCAGATCTTTCTTTCTCTTTTCTTTTTCAGTTGTATAATCACGAGAATATAATGTTTTTGTGAAAGACAATAGAAGACGAGTAGTATAAGTTCAAGTGAAGTGTGTACTTCACAAATAAGGCTAAGAGAGGATTATATAGTGTTTAACGACAATTCTTATTAAGTAATAACCCAAGGATATTTCAAATCAAGGATCTTACCTGAGTCCTTGATTTCGTTTTGGTTGATTCATGTCCATATTAGATATGTGCATGAGCAAAACCGACTCCTTCCTTCTTTGGAGATCTTCTTGTAATCTTGATTCGCTTCCTTCTCTTGAAGATATTCGTGTGATCTTGATACATTATTGATTTGATTTAGATGCTAGGATTGTGGTGACTTGATTTTGTTTCCCTTGAATGGTGGCTTTCCTTTCTTGTGTTGCTTCAGTAAGTGTAGATTGATTTATTCCTTTCTGGTACCACTTTGATGTCTTGTTCTTTCTTTTTGAATTTCTTGCCTGCAAATTTATTAACATATGGGAGGAATATTTCATTGTCAAAAGTAATCGATTATATGAGGCTATCATTTTTAAGACGGCTAAGCTGCTTGAAGAAAGGCGGTAGAGTACAATGGTTCTAGTGTACAAGAGAAAGTATGATATATAAAATTGCAACAACTGCACAGATATCAAATTGTTAAGCCATACTATGAAAGTTTGAGAAAGAGTGGTGGAGATGAGTAAAAAGGGGTGACTCTATTTCCAAGAATTAGTTTGGAATCATTCCAAGGTGTTCGACTACAGAAGCCATCCATCTTATGAGGAGGCTGATAGAAAAATATCAAGAAATGAAGAGGGACTACATATGGTGTCTATTGACCTTGAGAATGCCTATTATAAAGTACCAATGGAAGTATTATGGTGATGTCTTGAGGTAAGAGGTGTGTCGGTGGCCCACATTAGGTCAATAAGGATATGTATGAAGGATCTAAATCATGTGTAAGAATGATTAGAGGATATTAGGAGCAATTTCTTGTGGAGATGGGGTTACACAAGGGGGTCAACTCTTAGTCCATTTTTATTTGTCTTAGTGATAGATATATTGATGTGAAACATTCAAGATGAGGTGTCATAGTGTATGCTATTTATGGATGACGTTAGAATTGATTGGTGAGATATGCAATGGATTTAATTCTAGGTTAGAGGTGTGGAGACAAACTTTGAAGACTAAACGGTTTAGGTTGAGCAGGACCTGTACAGAATATGTGTAGTGTAAATTCAATGATGTGATTCATTGTAGACGTTGAAATGAGACTTGACACAAAAAATATCCTCAAGAGAGATAGATTCAAGTATATTTGATGTGTAATCTAGTGGAATGGAGATATCGATTGTGAAATCACATTTTGTATTAGTACGGTGTGGATAAAGTGAAGGTTTACCACTTAAGTCTTATGTTATAAAAAGGCATCGTCGAAATTCAAAGGTAAGTTCTACAGAGTGGTGGTTAGACCGACATTGATGTACGAGACTGAGTGTTGGCTAGTCAAGAAAATCTATGTTCAGAAGATGCATGTTGTGGAGATGAGGATATTGAGGTGGATGAGTTTTCATACTGGAAGCCATTAGATTGTAAATGAGGATATCTGGAATAAGGTGGGAGTGACTTTCGTGGTGGAAACAATGAGGGAAACAATACTAAAATGGTTTAGATATGTGAAGAGGAGATGTATAAACATACTAGTGAAGAGGTGCAAGAGGTTATAAGAGGCGGATGTAGGCAGAAGAAGTATTGGGGATAGGTTATAAGATACGATATGATTCAACTTTAGGTTTTTGAGGACATGAACTTAGATAGTAGGGTGTGGAAGATGAGTATTAGGGTAGAAGGTTAATTAGTAGGTATTGTTGTTTTGGCTCCTGTATGGTAGTCTTTGCACTGTTTCCTTGTTATTTGCTATATTCTCTTTATTGTCTCCTACTTCTTTATATTCGAATTTATTGTACTTGAGGCAACGGTCTTTTGTAAATAGTTTTTCTACCTCCATTAGGTAGTAATAAGGTCTATGTACATTCTACTCTTCTTAGACTTCATTCAGTAGGTATATTGTTGTTGTTGTTGGAAGACATTCCCCTTTACCTTAAGACTACAAATTCAATTTAATTAAAACTAAAATTTGAAAATGCCTTCTTTTAGCGAGTATGTATGGCCTCACTTCATCAAAATGGACTCAAAACATAAACTTAAATAAAAGACAAGAGTGACAACAAACATAAGACAAAAGATGAAAACACGACAACAACCCAAAACCCCAAACCAAGGCCCTGCAAAAAACCTAAAGCCTAAGCTCTAAGTCAATCTCCTCAATGAAAGAAACAACACTAGCTCTCTCAATTGATAAATGGATTAATTCAATAGCGGCTAATGCATCATTCATATTTAACTAGATGTTTTAAACCTCCTATTGGAGACACGTCCAACTGATGAGCATTTGTTTAATCAATGTCAAATATTGTTGTAGAAAAAAATTTGTTGCTTCTGATGAATTGATGAGTCAATAGTGAATCTTTATTGTTGTTGATAATCGAAAAATGGAACAAACACTTTTCTTTGTCGAGTTCTTTTAACCTAGTCGTCCTTGGATTGAACCTTTATATGACCTACTATGGCTTGTCTTGAAGAAATGAATTGCTTACAACTGATGCATTGGTACTTTTACACACCATATATCCCATTCTGTTTCTATAGTTTTGTGACTTTCATGTGCATCATTTTAGATATATATATATATATATATATATGAAGGGAAACAATTCTCTGTGGGTAATTTTAGGTTGTTTTTCCATGCATTTGGTTATGTGCTTATATAACATTGGTTGTTCTATTGTTCCATTTGAATTCATGGTCTTAGGGGATAAGTATAAGAAATTAGTAAAATTCAATGCTATTTTTTTGTTAAAAAGAAAAAAGATAGATGATGATATATTTATTAGCTTGATGTACAAATTATATTAGGCTAAACTTCCTTTTAGAAAAAAGAAAAATAATAATCCTAAATGTGAATAGGGTAAGAGTCTAATGTCTATTTTAAAATTTGAATTAATGAGTCTAATAAGTATATGAAAAACAGGTAGAGCTGAGTTGTTTTTTTTATGAAATATCCAAGAAGTTAAATATATTGATTATGGTTAAGGCTTAATTTTGCATATTTCTTAACACAAAAAGTTAGCTCTGACCTATTTGAATTTATTGAACCTCAAATATAATTTTTACTACTTCTTTTTTATTTTCTCTCTTTTGCTTAATAGACTCATTAATTCAAATATGAGAATATGACATAAAATTTCTTACTTTATTCACATTTAGGATAAGTCATGGTATTTTTTCTTAAAAAAAGGTTTAGTCATATATAATTTGTACATCAGACTAGTAACCATATCATTATCTCTTTTTCATTTTTTAACAAAGGAAAATAGCATTGAATTTTATTAATTTTTATACTTATTCCCTAACACAACAAATTCAAATGGAATTACAGAACTATCAATGTTATATAAGCACATTACTAAATGTATTCAAATACAACTCTTTATATTCTAGTAGATATTAGCATTTGAAGCTAATCCAAGTAAAATCTTATTTTGAAACTCAATCATCGTGAAGAAGCTTTCAACTCAATTTTGTGCTAGAGGATTCTTATGAATATAATTCATCTCTAAAACTCTTCCCACACTAAAGAATTGACCTTAACATTTATGCAAAATTAATAATCACCCAGTACGACCCTATACGTATATGATGAATGGTTCGGATTTTAGCTTAACATTTTTTGGAGTGTTACAAAGATTTGCTTAGTAAGAAGTTTATTCATCTGAGTGCATCACTGAGGGTGCTTCTTTTTTTCGTAAAGAAAAGGGATGGAAGTATGAATGTGTATTGATTACCGTCATCTAAACAAGGTCACAATTGAAAACAGTATCCCCTTCTTGTCATGAATGCTTTGTTTGATCAATTGTAAGATTTGTCAGTCTTTTCCAAGTTTGACTTGACGTTTGGGTATCGTCAGCTAAATATTTAGGCCAAATATATTCCCAAGACACCTTTCTAGACCAGGTATGGACAATATGAATATCTAGTTATATCTTTTGGACTTACTATTGTTCATTTAGCTTTCATGAGTTTGATGAATGATGTTTCCAAACCCTATCTGAATTTGTTTTTACTGTGCTTATTGAAGACATTTTGGTGTATTATAAGAGTATAGAAGATCATGAGAATTACCTCAGGATTGTATTCGGATTGCTGAAATAGAAGCAGTTGAATGCTAAAGTTTCTAAGTATGAATTCTTGATGCCTTTTGTGTCCTTTTTGGGGCGAGTGGTTTCTAAAGAAGGTATTATTGTTGATACGAGGAAGATGGAAGCAGTTAAGAAATAGGATAAGTCTACTTTTGTGTCATAGATCTGTAGTTTCATGGGATTATCCAGTTATTACCATCAGTTTTTGAAGGGGTTTGCTTCTACTGCTTCAACATTAATTCATCTGACTCTATTTCAGTAATGTGATGAATGTGAGGAGAGCTTTCAAAATCTTAATACTTTGCTGACCACATCATCTATTTTAGCTTTGCTTGGGGATGGTAAAGATTTTACAGTTCATTGTGATGCTTCGCATTCTGATTTTCGTGTTGTTTTGATGCAAGATAAGAAAGTCATTGCATATGCCTCCATATAGTTTAAGATTCGTGATAAAAACTATCTCATTCATGACTTAGAATTGGAAGTTGTGGTATTTGATCTAAAACTTTTGAAGCATTATCTCTCTAGTGTCAGTTGTGAGACATTCACAGATCGTTGTAGCCTTCAGCATGTGTTAACTCAGATAGATTTGAATTTGAGATAGCAATGGTGGATGGCGTTGCTTAAGGATTATGATTTAATCATTCTATATTATTTGTACAAGGAAAATATGGTAGATAATGCATTAAGAAGGTAGTTTGCATGTGTATAGCTTGGGTTTTTTTCTAATGTTATGAGGTGTCCATTGGCTATAGAGCTTCAGAATCTAGCTAACACTCTTATAAGCTTTGAGTTGTCAAATTCAAGTGGATTATCAACTCATGTAGAGGAAATACTTTCATTTATGGATCATATTAAGGTCGGACAGCTCGAGGATGCTAAGTTAAGCAAGATTCATGATAAGATTTTGCAAAGGGAAGCTAAAGAAATAGTGATGGATGAAGAGGGCATTTTGAGGATCAACGGGTGTGTGTGTGCGCGCACCTCATGTTGATGATTTGATCAAGACTATTCTGATTGAGTCTCATAGTTTGAGATTTTCTATACATTTTAGAGCCATAAAGGTGTACTGTGATTTGATACAACATTATTAGTGGAATCAGATGAAGCAAGATACTATGGAGTTCATTGATTAGTCTCCAAATTGCCACCAAGTTAAGTATAAGCACTAGAGGCTCGAAGGTACACTTTATAGGAAGCTCATTCTTGAATGAAAGTGGGAGAGAAATTGTGTGGTTGGTCTTCTTAAGATCTTGAGTAAGTTTGATTCTATATGGGTGATTGTTGACAGTTTGACTAAGCACTTTACACTGGAAAAGTTGGTCAAGAATTATCTTCAAGAGGTTGTTCGGTTGCACAAGGTTCCAATCTCTATTATTTTTTATATATATTTACACGATTTACTTCTAATTTTTGAAGGACCTTGCAAGCTGAGTTGGACACGAGGCTTGATTTCAGTACAAAATTTCACTCTAAATCAATGTGCAGTTTGAGTGGAGTATTCATGTATTGGTGGACATGCTTTGTGCATGTGTGATATACTTTGGTAGTTATTACGATCAGGTCTTGTCATTGGATGAGTTTGCATATAATAACATATATCACTTCAGCATTGACTATCATGACCCAAATTATGGAACCACGTGGATAGCTACTCTAATCTAACTAGATAGGCAAACACTTACTATCATTCCCCATTAATAAAAATTATTATATAAAACCTCTGCAATAAATCAGAATAACATCACAAAACAGCTTCTTTAAAAACATTTACAAATAGCTACCACTTCTCAATAACCTAGTCTAGACAAGTACACGAGTTTCTAGCAGACTACAAACATAAGTCTAGTCTACCCACAGTACATAATAAAGATAGAAGTCATACATGATCAACATGTCACCATCACAAATAAAATACAATCTATCAATAAAATCAGCGTACATCTTGTCAAGCAACAACCAGATATTTCAAGTTATCAAACACTTATCCAAGACACAGACAAGTCAAATGAAAATCATATCTTTCCTAGCCTTGCCTAATAATTGCACATGTCAGGAATCAATCAGACACCTCTCAAAATAATCAATCTCACGCTCATATGTATACACGTCCTAAAGGTTCTTATATTTTTCTATCTAGTCATGACCTTTAGGGGACCCTAGATATCCATGTATTGTAATGGCATATTACTTAATTACACAAATTGTTCGTCTGTAGGCTCACATCGGACTGGAGTCACTCATCATCTGAATAGTGGTGATATACTCACTACATATGCACATCTTAATATGACATCCTTTCTAATTTCCTCTCAAGGTAACACATCAAGCATACATAGTCAAAATGTCCTTATTCAGAAACATCATTACATCACAGAGTAATTACAATTTCATTAACCATAATATCAATGATTAATCAATTCAAAAAAAAAAAAGTGCTAAATCTTAATAGCAACACTTAGTTTCATCAAACAACCAACAACTATTTCCAAAGATCAAATCAATATGCAATACAACTCATATTACATATTAGAAATTACGCAAAGTCTAACTCCAAATAAATCGTAACCTACTCATGGTCATCCACTCTTTCTAATTTATGACTCAATAATTAATCTCAGGCTAATCACTTCCTTAACTAGTTCATGTTACCAAATGAGGTATTGCTAGAGTGCTTCTACATATACTTAGATGCAGTCAACAAGGCCATGAACAACAATGTTACACCAGAGATGCTGAGGTAGTAGGCTGTAGTTGGACTAGAAATCCATCAAAAGATGATATACTTAGAGAAAAGACTCAAAAAAGAGAGGATGGAACAATTGATGATACAAATTGAGGAGCTAGCAAAGCATGTGATAGATACACCAACACAAAAGTTAAATGATATAGCTTCTAACGATAAGGAATACAAGATTGAGGGAGTCTTCCAGCCTTACGAGAATGAGGCTAATCATGTGATATATATATATATAAGTATACCTTGTATATTTAGCATGAAAAAAGAACCTAGATTTTGACTATACCCTATATGTTAAGAGCATTAAAAGAACACATCTCTACCTTATTCTAATTATAGTTTGTATATATTTCATATAAAACAAATATATATTTTCATTATAGTTTGTATATATTGACATTAAGAGAACTTATCCCAACATATTTTGATTATATGTTGTATACTTTGTAACATAAAGGAATACATATATTAATTATATCATGTATACTTAAAATTATAAAGAACACATATTTTAATTATACTCATATATTTAACATTAAAAAGAACATATCTCAGCATATATTAATTATTATACGTTATATATATTTATGTAGTTCAAACAAATTTCTTCATAGCGAACTTGCTCTCCAACTACAAAGATGTTAGATATGTTGCTTGAATACGTATTAGGATTGTTGCTTCAAAAGTTTTGTTTGTTATACATATAATTTTGTAAAACTGACCCTGTGTATACGTATTTCCTAAAAACAATATTTTTAAGACTTAATAGAGACAACTTCAACCTTAATTTAGTTTCAAACAAGTTAAGTATTATACATGCTTAAGATAATATTCATGTCTTTCAAAGTTATAACTTCAACCTTGATTTGTGCTCAAATAGGTCACAAGTCTTATACATGTTTAAGATAATAGCTGGGGCGTCTTACGTAACTCTGCTGTCAACAAAAACGATTTAAAAAAAAATGCTAATTGTATATGTAATGTATACACATGTATAAATAGTGTATAACGTGTATATATAATATAAAACTATGCATCGAAGATGTATGAATATCCATAAATGTTTTACATACAATATATCTCTACACTGAGGGATGATTATCTTTTTAATTCCAATCAACTCAAATATCTTCCAAACATATCCAAGTTTAGATATAAGCTCCTCTCGTGTTTTAAAACTTTTAATATATTGTTCACTCAAAATGATTCATGTTTGCGACATATTGAATTTAAAATCGAGCTTTGAAGAGAGTATATTAGCGAATGGAGCTTTTAATCTGACCAACATAAAATATCCATTAAGCAGTCTCAAAGTTTAGATATGAGTTATTCTTGATGTTTTGAGTCTTTTTGATATATTATTTACTCAAAAAAAAAGCATATTTATGACAAACTAAATTTTAAAAAATTATATTATATTAATATGTTAACCTCTTCAGTCACACTTCAAGATAACACAACAAGTATAGAATAATCACAAGTTCATCATTCATAACATTTAATACAATCATAAGTAAAACCCCAATTATGTCCAAAGTGCAATTAATATGTAAAACAACTCACATTATATATTACTCTAACTCTAAGTAATACCGGAAGAGAACAAGCTTAAATGTTGGAGCCTTTCCTTTACTCAATGCCTCAAAATGCTCAAAATCTAAGACAAATAAAATATAACGATACCTTAATCAACTATTTTCTCAAATAATAGCCTAAGGTATTGAAACCACTTAATTCTACCTTTGTAGAAGATCTAACAGATTATTAACAGGCTATTTCATCAAATCAGAGGTTACCGTGATCATTCAAATTAATCTTGATCGTTCATGAAGTTTCAGCCCCATAACCTCTTTTAAGCAGTTTATGTTCTCAAAAATCCATTATATGGAGTTTCTAGGTTCTCCAATACCATAATTAAAGGCAAAGGTTTATGCTAAAAGGCAGAATTTAACGAACTAAAAGTTTTTTTTTTTTTTGCTTTCCAACAACATAATAACCATAGGTTTCAACCCATAAAATCTCACAAAGAAATCACCTTTCGATTATGGGAAGAAAATGGATTACAAAAAGGAAAAGATGAATGGGAAGAACTTACTTCAAGAGAAAAATATTC
Organism: Solanum stenotomum; assembly: GCF_019186545.1. NCBI lineage: Eukaryota > Viridiplantae > Streptophyta > Magnoliopsida > Solanales > Solanaceae > Solanum > Solanum stenotomum. The sequence continues at coordinate 38,151,638 of NC_064287.1, forward strand.
TAAGTCTTGAAAATAATCACCTTTGAGGTTCTTAGTTTGAATATTCTAAGTTATGACCAATATTGAGTGAAAAATGAGTTAAAATACGAATTTATGTTTCCCAGCATTTGCTATAGCGAATGTCTTCTCTATAGAGAAGGTATTTAATATATCGAACAACCCCTTCCCGATAGAGAAGCTCTGCCTATCTTTGCTATGGTGAAACCCCATTCACTATAGTAATCTCGTCATATATAGCAAATGAGGCTTTTGCTAAAGCAAAGACTGAAAGAAATTTTTACTTAGTTTATTTTTCAGATTTTTTCCAACTCCCGACCCACAAAGACCTATAAAATGGTACTATGACCGTAAACAACCATAACAATGGGGCATGTCATTACATTTTCTTTTTATTTTTCATGATCTTGGAAGGGTGTTTTTGTAACACTCCAGCAAATTTTTGAGCTAAGACTCGAACCATTTTTCGTTGTGAGTAGGATTTTACAAGGGAATTTAAAATTTCTTAAGTATTAAGGTTAGGTCACTAGATGTAGCACCTTGAGTTCCAAAAAGAATTAAATTGGAAATAGCAAACTCTGAAGTTTTGCAAGTTAAGCTAAGTATGAGTTTTGGGTCGACTTCAAATGATCGTAACTTCAAGCTCAAGATGATTTAGGTGTGATACCAGATACCGTAGGAAAAATCTTTGAATTATCTTTCCATCACCACCAAGTTTTCTAAGTTCCGAGTTCGTATGAGGGAGATATGTCCATTCGAAGTTGGGTTGTATAAATAAGGAAAGGCAAAACCGGATTTTAGAGGGGTATTTTGGTTTTTTCCTTACCCAATCAGATTTAATTCGTTTTTAGTAATATTTTTGGGGTATAATCTGAATAGGTTCAGTTTCATAATCCTAGTTTACGCCTAGGATTTTAGTTGAGAGTTCAAGAAGAGAAAACAAGAAAAGAGAAGAGGAGAAAAGAGAAAAGATGAAGGCGTTCGTCGACGTTGTTGCAGATTGTTGCCACGGGTTTGATCCCTAAGAGGTATGTAAGCTTCCATAGTGTTGGGTTTGTTCACCCACACGCCAAACATATTATTTTCAGCAACGTTTCATTCCCAAAATGTTTGAAGGATTTAAATTCTTGATAGGTGTTCTTGAAGTTCATTTTTTATCTTATTTTGTTGGGGTTTTGATGATTTCTTAAGATGAAAGTGATTGTTTTGAGTGTTGTTTTGAGTGGATTAGTATGTACTTAGGTTGGGTAACTGAATCTAAGGAAAACTTGAGAAAAGAAATCGATTAAAAGTGATTTAAGGTCAGAAAACGAGAGAAAAGTTTGTCAGTTTTGCCTGGGGCAATGTTGGCGCGACGCGCCCCCGTTATGCCAGGAAGGCTGGGGCGACGCGCCAGCAGTGCACCAGAAATGAGCCCGAATACCAGTTTTTCATCGTTTAGCCTATTTAAGTTATTCTAAAGTGTCCTAAAACTTTCCATTGATTCTAACTACTCTAAATGACTTCTAAACACCTAGAAATCATCCATGAACACGAATCATAACCTTGAATTGATAATTCAAATTCAAGGTAGAGTTAAGAGTTAAGTTTTGAGAGCTCATTCGAACATTTCGAGAAAGTCCCTCTGAGTCTTTTTGAGGAGTCTTCTACAATTTCTAATAACTTGTTTCAAGACTCAAGTAAGTGAGAATGAGAGTGAGGAGAATGTATTCATGAGTCAACACTATAACCTAGATTCTTCATCCCATGAACCATGACTCTTGAATTCATAATTCACATTCAAGAGAGAGTTAAGAGTAGAAGTTCAAGAAAGCCTTTGCGTTTGATTGTCAATCCTTTGAGATCAATTATCGAATTGAACTGAGTTTTGAAGAAGTAAGTCAGAGAATAAGAAAAGTCGCATACATGAGTTCCATATTGTTATATAGATCATTGAGTCGAGTTGTTTCATGCCCATAATTTCGCATGAACTTCGTAAGTTGAGCATCTTTCAGAGAAGTGGTATCTTCAAGTTCTAGGTCTTTAAGTGTTGAGTTTCTAATCCCTTTTGAGAAGTATCTTTGAGTCCTTGAGTTGAACATTTCATGCCCATAATCCCGCATGAACACTATAAGTCTAACAGTCTTGAGATGAGTAGTAACATTGAAGTTCTTGAGTTTCAAGTATTGAGTTCTATCTATGGTTATTGAACACATTAAATTGAGTCGTTCATGCCTATCATTCAGCATGAACCATATTTTAAGAAGTTTTTTACAAATGTTTAAACTTTGTTTTAAGACTTAAGTTTTGAGTTCAGTAAAGAGTAAAGTTGAAGTTCATTTCTTCAAAAGTATATGGGGACTACGTATTCCCAAAAGAGTTTAAAATATTTTCACATTTAAATAAGAACGGAAAATTGAGATTTTTAAAAGAGTCTTTGAGCTAGTGTTTCAGTAAAGAGCCTTTGAGCTAGTTTTTCAGTAAAGAGCCTTTGGCCTAGTTTTCAGTTAAAGAGTAAATGCTTTCACAATAAAGCAAGACAGGAAACCTTAATTTCCAAGATAGCCTTTGAGCTAGGTTTTTGAGCAATTATCTCAAATCACAAAATTTACAAACATATGAGCTAAGTATATTTTGAGAGTAGTATTGAGCACCGATATGGAGATGCGAATTCAGATAACCAAGTCTCCATAAACCATGTAGCCATCATGGGCAGAAAAAGATACCATTTAGATGATTATTTAATATTTTTTAGCATAGAATAATGGATCCACTTAGTAGTTCAGGTTCTATACCGATGGCAAGGTATAGGACGATACTTGGCAATGTGAGGTAAAACGTTGTACCATCACTTAGGCTCACAGTGATGGTTATCGGTTAGAGAATCTCCCACATAAGTTATTGTATTCCTATATACACAGTTAATTGTATTTTTACATACATTTCAAAGTTATGTTGTATCCTTGTATACACACAGAGTTAATAGCATATTTTTAAACAATATTATTTCTTTATATTACACTTGTTTTAAATTGATTTATATTGAAATGAGTTCAGTCATATTGAGTTGAGTATCCAGAGTTGAGTACCCAGAGTCGAATATCATATCTTTGAGTTGAGTATCTAATCTCTGAGTTGAGTAAGTTTGAATAGTTTTGAGTTGAGTAAGTTTGAATAGTTTTGAGCTGAGTAAGTTTGAATAGTTTTGAGTATCCTTGAATATTCCTTGATTTTGAGTAAGTTTGAGAAGAGGAAAGTATGCTTTTTTTTTTATCAAGTTTCAAGCTTATGTTTATGCTTTAGAATTCCTCTTACATGCTCGTACATTCCATGTACTGAGCCATTTGGCCTGCATCTTTTCATGATACAGACACAGGTATTCATGGTCATTAACATGAGATTCGTTGATACATTCGAGAGTTCGAGTTAGCTATGGTGAGCCTCCTTATTTTCCAGAGGATTTCATTTACTTTTCAGTTTAGTCATGATGTCGTGGGTGTTCTCCCGACTTCCATCTTTATCAGTTAAAGGCTTTATAGATAGTCAGTATAGTTTAGAAGATTGTATTATTCATTTATTTTATTAAATATTTTAAAGACTTAAGTTGCCTATTTTATGGCGAGTTGAATATATTATTTTTATTCTAAGTTGTTCAATTGAGTTAAAGTTTTGAAAAGTTGAGTTTATTGAATTTTTTTCGGTTTTAAGCTTTTGCATGCTCAAGTTAGTCTTTCGCTTATAGTCAACCGGGATGAGGGTTCGCTTAGGGACCAGCAATGGTTCTTGAGTGCCGACCACGTTTAGGGTATAGAACTGATCAAGCAATGAGGTTTGGTATGGTTGGCGAGCAATCGTATTGATATTCGGGTAGAATAATGAACATTAAGCTTGAATTTGAGATGAGTGTCATGATCTAAAGAATGACAATATGAGGGTGATGATATTAGTCTTGAGATTTGATTTAGCAGACTTGACATAGAGTAGGTGAGGAATTGAGATGTTGCTGCAATGAATGTGAGTAGTACAAGTGAGAGACCCAAACCTTTAAATAACGCCAGTAAAGTGTGGCTAAGTCACAAGAGTAAAAAGAGCATTAAGATGATTGTAGACCAGTTTAGAGATGATGGAATAGGTCCATAGAAAGTGTTAGCTTTAGACCTAAGGGGGAGATGATAAGATTGGAAATCAAGTCAAGTGTTGAGAATAAGATAGTAATGAGTTCCAAAGGTTATGGGAGATATCTTTTCAGAGGTCCTTTTAGTAAGGTAGTGATGTTAGAAAGAGAAGGTTAATGATCCTATCGTGATAATGATGGTGTGATAGTTCTGTCTAAGGTTATTAATGAGGAGTAAGAAGAAGATGAGGTTTTGCTATGAGAAATAGTTAAATGAGAGCCCTTAGTTGGTTCTGAAGGAGTTAATAAGTAGGAGTCCATGGAGTTGTTAGAGTACTAAGCTTGAATGTAGTGTTGTTAAACATTAGGTGGCTCTTGATATGAGCCCAATGTGGTGGTAAAGAGTTTTAGTCTTGGGATGAGATTACATATAGAGAGGTATAGAACCTGAACCTAAGGATTTGGGGTTAAGCATGAATATAGTGAGAGTGTACCATTAGCCTCAGACCTTAGTAAGAGTAACCCATTCCATAACCAGTCCAGTCGCCATTCAAGGACGAATGATCCCAAGGGGGAGATATTGTAACACCCCAGAAATTTTTTTAGCTAAGACTCGAACCATTTTTCATTGTGAGTAGGATTTTACCAAGGAATTTAAAATTTCTTAAGTATTAAGGTCAGGTCACTAGATGTAGCACCTTGAGTTCCAAAAAGAATTAAATTGGAAATAGCAAAATCTGAAATTTTGCAAGTTAAGCTAAGTATAAGTTTTGGGTCGACTTCAATAGACCATAACTTCTAGATCAAGATGAGTTAGGTGTGATATCAGATACCGTAGGGATGATATTTGAAATATATTTCCAACGCCTCCGAGTTTTCTCAGTTTCGATATCGTATGAGGGATATATGTCCATTCGAAGTTGGGCTGTCTAGATAATGAAAGGCAAAATCAGATTTTAGAGGGTATTTTGGTCTTTTTCTTACCCAATCAGATTTGATTCATTTTTAGTAATATTTTAGGGGTATAATCTGATTAGGTTCGGTTTCATAATCATACTTTAAGCGTAGGGTTTTAGTTGAGAGTTCAAGAAGAGAAAACAAGAAGAGAGAAGAGGAGAAAAGAGAAATGATGAAGGTGTGCGTCGACGTTCTTGAGAGTTATTGCGGATTGTCGCCATGGGTTTGATCCCTAAGAGGTATGTAATCTTCCATAGTGTTGGGTTTGTTCACCCACATGCCAAACATATTATTTTCAGCAAAGTTTCATTCTGAAAGAGTTGAAGGATTTAAGTTCTTGACAAGTGTTCTTGGAGTTCATTCTTGATCTTGTTTTGTTGGGATTTTGATGATTTCTTTAGATGAAAGTAATTGTTTTGAGTGTAGTTTTGAGTGGATTAGTGTGTACTTAGGTTGGGTAATTGAATCTAAGGAAAACTTGAGAAAACAAATCGATGAAAAGCGATTTAAGGTCAGAAAACGAGGGGAAAAGTTTGTCAGTTTTGCTTGGGGCAATGCTTGGCGCGACGTGCCCCCATTGCGCCAGGAAGACTGGGAAGATGCGCCAGCAGTACACCAGAAATGAGCCCCAGTAAATTAGGGCCAAGCGCAGCGCACCAGGGATGCGCCCGGATCAGCGTTTTTCACCAAATTTTCAACGTTTAGCCTATTTAAGTTATTGTAAAGTGTCCTAACACTTTCCATTGATTCAAATTACTCTAAATGACTTCTAAACACCTATAAATCATCCATGAACACGACTCATAACCTTAAATTCATAATTCATAATTCAAATTCAAGGTAAAGTTAAGAGTTAAGTTTGAAAGCTCATTCAAACATTTCGAGAAAGTCCATTTGAGTCTTTTTTAGAAGACTTCTACAATTTTTAATAACTTGTTTCAAGACTCAAGTAAGTGATAATGAGAGTAAGGAGAATATATTCATGAGTCAACACTATCACTTAGATTCTTCATCTCATGAACCATGACTCTAAAATTCATAATTCACATTCAAGAGAGAGTTAAGAGTAGAAGTTCAAGAAAGCCTTTGAGTTCGATTGTCAATCCTTTGAGATCAACTATCGAATTGAACTATGTTTTGAGGAAGTAAGTTAGAAAATAAGAAGAGTCACATACATGAGTTTCATATTGTTATGCAAATCATTGAGTCGAGTTGTTTCATGCCCATAATTTCGCATGAACTTCATAAGTTGAGCATCTTTCAGAGAAGTAGTACCTTCAAGTTCTAAGTCTTTAAGTGTTGAGTTCCTAATCCCTTTAGAGAAGTATCTTTGAGTCCTTGAGTTGAACATTTCATGCCCATAATCCCGCATGAACACTATAAGTCTAACAGTCTTGAGATGAGTAGAATCATTGAAGTTCTTGAGTTCCAAGTATTGAGTTCTATCTATGGTTATTGAAAACCTTGCATTGAGTCATTCATGACCATCATTCGGCATGAACCATATTTTAAGAAGTCTTTTACAAATGTTTAAACTTTGTTTTAAGACTTAAGTTTTGAGTTCAGTAAAGTTGAAGTTCATTTCTTCAAAAGTATATGGGACTACGTATTCCCAAAAGAGTTTAAAATGTTTTCACATTTAAATAAGAACGGAAAATTGAGATTTTCAAAAGAGCCTTTGTGCTATTGTTTCAGTAAAGAGCCTTTGAGCTAGATTTTCAGTAAAGAACCTTTGGGCTAGTTTTCAGTTAAAGAGCAAATGCTTTCACAATAAAGCAAGAGAGGAAACCTTGATTTCCAAGATAGCCTTAGAGCTAAGTTTTTAAACAATTATCTCAAATCAGAGAAAGAGTTTTGTTTTTACAAACATATGAGCTAAATATATTTTGGGAATAGTATTGAGTACCAATATGGGAATGCGAGTTCAAATAACTCAAGTCTCCATAAACCATGTAGCCATCATGGGCAGGAAAAGGATCATACTTTTTAGATGATTCTTTAGTGTTTTTAAGCATAGACTAGTGGATTCACTTAGTAATTCAGGTTCTATACCGATGGCAAGGTATATGACGGTCATTGGCAACGTGAGGTAAAACGTTGAACCGTCACTTACGCTCATAGTGATGGTTGTCGGTTAGAGAATCTCCCACATAAGTTATTGTATTCTTATATACAAAGTTAATTGTATTTTTACATTTATTTCAGAGTTATGTTGTATCCTTGCATAGACACAGAGTTGACAGCATATTTTTAAACAGTTTGTTTCTTTATACTGCACTTGTTTTAAATTTCTTTATATTGAAATAAGTTCAGTCATATTGAGTTGAGTATCCAGAGTTGAGTACCCAGAGTCGAATATCATATCTTTGAGTTGTGTATCTAATCTCTGAGTTGAGTATCTTATCCTTGAGTACTTCTGAGTTGAGTAAGTTTGAGTAGTTTTGAGTTTCCTTGAGTATTCCTTGAGCTGAGTAAGTTTGAGAAGAGGTAAGTATGCTTCCTTTTTATCAAGTTTCAAGCTTATGTTTATGCTTAAGAATTCCTCTTATATGTTCGTACATCCCACGTACTAAGCTATTTGGCCTACATCTTTTCATGATGCAGACACAGGAATTCAAAGATATCAACAAGAGATTCGTTGATACATTCGAGAGTTCGAGTTAGCTATGGTGAGCCTTCTTATTTTCCAGAGGATTTCATTTACTCTTCAGCTTAGTCAGGATGTCGTGGGTCTTGTTCCAACTTCCATCTTTATCAGCTAGAGGCTTCATAGATAGTCAGTATAGTTGAGAAGACTATATTATTCATTTATTTTATTAAATGTTTTAAAGATTTAAGTTACCTATTTTATGGCGAGTTGAATATATTATTTTTATTCTAAGTTGTTCAGTTGAGTTAAAGTTTTGAAAGGTTGAGTTTATTGAATTTTATTCGGTTTTAAGATTTTGCATGCTTAAGTTAGTCTTCCGCTTGTAGTTAGCCAAGATAAGGGTTCGCTTGGGGACCAACAATGGTTCTTGAGTGCCGGCCACGTCCAGGGTGTAGACACGAGTCATGAAAAACTTAGTATTAGGGCACAGAGTTCAAGTATCCTAGGCTGTCTATGAAGCCGTGTCGGTAGGATATTATTTGTGGTTGAAAGGGCCCCACTTCTATAAATGAGGGACTACAGACATTTAAGAAAAGTTACTTTTCTTTCATACTTTTAATCGTGCAATAGAGTTATGTCATAGAGATTTATTCATACTCGTTCCTTTCTCAGATTCATTTTACTACTCGTCATACTAAAGGTGGTTGAAAAGCAGAATTAGTTCTTTGTCGATGAGTTGTTCTTAGCAAGAATTTTGAGAAAGTCATGAGACTCTAGAGGGGATTGAGAGAAGCCCATGAGTGACCTAAGTGTTGAGTTTCAGAGGAATGCACCCATATTCATATGAATCGTGTGTTTGAGATAAAAGCGAGTTGTACTCTATTCTTTAAGCCTTGTTTTATCTGAGATCCTTTTTAAGAAGTATGATTAGAGCTTGGGTAAGATTTCCACTCGAAAAGGTAGCATGAGTTAAGAGATCATGAGGAATAGTAGTGAAAGAGCCCATAGTTAGTATGCATAGGTTTAGTAATCTAAGAAAGGGAGATGGTGTTTTGACAAGCTATATTACTATAGTCATGCACCCAGTAAGTTATTGATGAGGAGTTTTTTTCCTTATGGGTAGAGTAAAAGTTTCTAGTCAAGATGAGATAGAGTATATATTTCTTAACTACAATAGAGTTGATGTCGATGTGCCATCGTATTAGAGGAGACTAACTTCATGTGTTGAATAGGAGAGTAGAGCATTTATGAAGTGATAGATCAAAGCTAGGCTTATGATTTGTTTGAGAGGTCATGATCTTCAAAAGGTTATAGAACTAATCAAGCAATGAGGTTTGGTACGGTAGGCGAGAAATCATATTGATATTCGGGTTTAGTAATGAACATTAAGCTTGAATTTGAAATAAGTGCCATGATCCAAAGAATGACAATATGAGGGTGATGATGTTAGTCTTGAGATTTGATCTAGTAGACTTGACATAGAGTAGGTGAGGAATTTAGTTGTTGTTGCAATGAATGTGAGTAGTACAAGTGAGAGACCCAAACCTTTAAATAACGCCAGTGAAGTGTGGCTAAGTCACAAGAGTAAAAAGAGCATTAAGATGATTGTAGACCAGTTTAGAGATGATGGAATAGGTCCATAGAAAGTGTTAGCTTTAGACCTAAAGGGGAGATGATAAGATTGGAAATCAAGTCAAGTGTTGATAATAAGATAGTAATGAGTTCCAAAGGTTATGGGAGATATCTTTTCAGAGGTCCTTTTAGTAAGGTAGTGATGTTAGAAAGAGAGAGTTAATGATCCTATCATGATAATGATGGTGTGATAATTCTGTCTAAGGTTATTAATGAGGAGGAAGAAGAAGAAGAAGAGGTTTTGCTATGAGAAATAGTTAAATGAGAGCCCTTAGTTGGTTCTGAAGGAGTTAGTAAGTAGGAGTCCATGGAGTTGTTAGAGTACTAAGCTTGAATGTGGTGTTGTTAAACATTAGGTGGCTCTTGATATGAGCCCAATGTGGTGGTAAAGAGTTTTAGTCTTGGGATGAGATTTCATATAGAGAGGTATAGAACCTGAACCTAAGGATTTAGGATTAAGCTTGAATATAGTGAGAGCGTACAATTAGCCTCAGACCTTAGTAACAGTAACCCGTTCCATACCCACTCCAGTCGTCATTCGAGGACGTATCATCCCAAGGAAGAGATATTGTAACTCCCTAGAAAATTATTGAGCTAAGATTCGAACCATTTTTCATTGTGAGTAGGATTTTACCAAGGAATTTAAAATTTCTTAAGTATTAAAGTCAAGTCACTAGATGTAGCACCTTGAGTTCCAAAAAGAATTAAATTGGAAATAGCAAAATCTGAAATTTTGCAAGTTAAGTTAAGTATGAGTTTTGGGTCGACTTCAAACGACCATAATTTCTAGATCAAGATGAGTTAGATGTGATACCAGATACCGTAGGTAAGATATTTGAAATATATTTCCAATGCCACCGAGTTTTAACAGTTTCAATATCGTATGATATGTCCATTAGAAGTTGGGCTGTCTAGATAAGGAAAGGCAAAACCAGATATTAGAGGGGTATTTTGGTCTTTTCCTTAGCCAATCAAATTTAATTCATTTTTAGTAATATTTTAGGAGTATATTCTGATTATGTTCAGTTTTATAATCCTAGTTTATGCCTAGGGTTTTTAGTTGAGAGTTCAAGAAAAGAAAAAAAGAAGAGAGAAGAAGAGAAAAGAGAAAGGATGAAGCGTTCGTCGACATTCTTGAGAGTTGTTGCAGATTGTCGCCATGGGTTTGATCCCTAAGAGGTATGTAAGCTTCCATAGTGTTGGGTTTGTTCACCCACACGCCAAACATATTATTCTCAGCAAAGTTTCATTCTTAATAGTTGAAGGATCTAAGTTCCTGATAGGTATTCCTGAAGTTCATTCTTGATCTTGTTTTGTTGGGGTTTTGATGATTTCTTGAGATGAAAGTGATTGTTTTGAGTGTAGTTTTGAGTGGATTAGTGTGTAATTAGTTTGGGTAATTGAATATAAGGAAAACTTGAGAAAAGAAATCGATTAAAAACGATTTAAGGTCAGAAAACAAGAGGAAAAGTTCTTCAGTTTTTTCTGGGGCAATGCTGGCGCGACGCGCCCCTTTTGCGCCAGGAAGGCTGGGGAGACGCGCCAGCAGTGCACCAGAAATGAGCCCCAGTAAATTGGGGCCTGGCGTGGCGCGCTAGGGACGCTTCCGCATCTGCCTTTTTCACCAATTTTGCATCGTTTAGCCTATTTAAGTTATTCTAAAGTGTCCTAAAACTTTCCATTGATTCTTACTACTCTAAATGACTTCTAAACACCTAGAAATCATCCATGAACATGAATCATAACCTTGAATTCATAATTCATAATTCAAGTTCAAGGTAGAGTTAAGAGTTAAGTTTTGAAAGCTCATTCGAACATTTCGACAAAGTCCCTTTGAGTATTTTTGAGGAGTCTTCTACAATTTCTAATAACTTGTTTTAAGACTCAAGTAAGTGAGAATGAGAGTGAGGAGAATATATTCATGAGTCAACACTATCACCTAGATTATTCATCTCATGAACCATGACTCTTGAATTTATAATTCACATTCAAGAGAGAGTTAAGAGTAGAAGTTCAAGAAAGCCTTTGCGTTCGATTGTAAATCCTTTGAGATCAACTATCGAATTGAACTATGTTTTGAGGAAGTAAGTTAGAGAATAAGAAGAGTCGCATACATGAGTTCCATATTGTTATGAAGATCATCGAGTCGAGTTGTTTCATGCCCATAATTCCGCATGAACTTCATAAGTTGAGCATCTTTCAGAGAAGTGGTATCTTCAAGTTCTAAGTCTTTAAGTGTTGAGTTCCTAATCCCTTTTGAGAAGTATCTTTGAGTCCTTAAGTTGAACATTTCATGCCCATAATCCCACATGAACACTATAAGTCGAACAGTCTTGAGATGAGTAATATCATTGAAGTTCTTGAGTTCCAAGTATTGAGTTCTATCTATGGTTATTGAAAACCTTGCATTGAGTCGTTCATGCCCATCATTCGGCATGAACCATATTTTAAGAAGTCTTTTATAAATGTTTAAACTTTATTTTAATACTTATGTTTTGAGTTCAATAAAGAGTAAAGTTGAAGTTCATTTCTCCAAAAGTATATGGGGACTACGTATTCCCAAAAGAGTTTAAAATATTTTCACATTTAAATAAGAACGCATGCAAAAATGAAATTTTCTAAAGTGCCTTTGAGCTAGTGTTTCAGTAAACAGCTTTGAGCTAGTTTTTCAGTAAAGAGCCTTTGTGCTAGTTTTCAGTTAAAAAGTAAATGCTTTCACAATAAAGCAAGAGAGGAAACCTTGATTTCTAAGATTGCCTTTGTGCTAAGTTCTTGAGCAATTATCTCAAATCAGAGAAAGAGTTTTGTTTTTACAAACATATGAACTAAGTATATTTTGGGAGTAGTATTGAGCACCGATATGGGGATGTGAGTTCAGATAACTCAAATTTCCATAAACCATGTAGTCATCATGGGCAGAAAAAGGAACATACATTTTAGATGATTCTTTAGTCCTTTTTAGCATAGACTAGTGGATCCACTTAGTAGTTCAGGTTCTATACCGATGGCAAGATATAGGACGGTCCTTGGCAACGTGAGGTAAAACGTTATACCATCACTTAGGCTCATAGTGATGGTTGTCAGTTACCCACATAAGTTATTGTATTCTTATATACACAGTTAATTGTATATTTATATTTATTTCAGAGTTATATTGTATCCTTGCATACACATAGAGTTGACAGCATGTTTTTAAGCAGTTTATTTCTTTATATTGCACTTGTTTTAAATTGCTTTATATTGAAATGAGTTCAATCATATTGAGTTGAGTATCCAGAGTTGAGTACCCAGAGCCGAATATCATATCTTTGAGTTGAGTATCTAATCTCTGAGTTGAGTATCTTATCCTTGAGTACTTCTGAGTTGAGTAAGTTTGAGTAGTTTTGATTATCCTTGAGTATTCCTTAAGTTAAGTAAGTTTGAGAAGAGGTAAGTATGCTTCCTTTTTATCAAGTTTCAAGCTTAAGTTTATGATTTTAGAATTCCTCTTACGTGCTCGTACATTCCACGTACTGAGCCATTTGTCCTGCATCTTTTCATGATGTACACACAGGTATTCAGGGTCATCAACACGAGATTCGTTGATACATCCGAGAGTTCGAGTTAGCTATGGTGAGCCTCTTTATTTTCTAGAGGATTTCATTTATTTTTCAGTTTAGTCAGGATGTCGTGGGTCTTGTCCCGACTTCCATCTTTATCAGTTAGAGGCTTCATAGATAGTCAGTATAGTTGAGAAGTATGTATTATTCATTTATTTTATTAAATGTTTTAAAGACTTAAGTTGCCTATTTTATGGCGAGTTGAATATATTATTTTTATTCTAAGTTGTTCAGTTGAGTTAAAAGTTTGAAAAGTTGAGTTTATTGAATTTTATTCGGTTTTAAGCTTTTGCATGCTTAAGTTAGTATTCCAGTTGTAGTCAGCTAGGATGAGGATTCGCTTGGGGACTAGCAATGGTTCTTGAGTGCCGACCATGTCCAGGATATAGACTCGGATCGTGACAGTTTTTGTCCTTTCTAAATCTTAATCCTAACCTAGAACTCTTGAGTTCTCTAGTATCCTAATACACTCAGATTTCATCAATTATAATATAATTCCTCTCCTTCCTTTCCCCCAAGATTCAAGAAAGTCTTCGAGAGGAATCCAACCAATGCTCTCCCCTAACTTTCCATTAAAATTCTTCTTCTTCTCCAAGGTATGTAAAATTGTTTGCACATGTGAGAACATCTTGCCCTTCCCACGGATTATTTTTTCAAGTTTTTAGAGTTTCTTCCATGAATGAGTTAGGGACTTAGGGTTCGAATGAAACCCATTGTTCTTGAATTTGTCATAGTTCTTTTTGAAATCCCAAGAACCCTCTATGAAAGTATCGTATTCCCATGATAATTCTTATCTCAGTGAGTTTTACAAGATTTTCTCTATGAAATTATAAATGATTATGAAAATAATAATTTTCTTTCCTAAAAACAAAGTCAAAAGATTTCTTAATGACTTCCGAATAACTCTTAATAATTTCTTAATGTTTTCTTGATGAATTTTTTTATTATTCTTTATGTATAAACTCTAGAATTTCGAATTATAAAAGTCTTCAAATATAAATCTTATAATGCTATCACATATATTTTCTCTCATGAAGGCAAAGTTATGATACATGACCTATAACCTCATCATGACATGATGATATGAACTAAATTTATAAATTATGGTCCTTGAAAGTTACGAGCATGAGATTAAGGGAGCTAAATAGATAATCAGAAAGGTATAAGTCTAAAATGATGAACGACTAATACTACGTTTGTTATGTAGATTAAAAATCATACCTTTGATTTGAACAACTCCTTATTTTATGTCCCTTGTAAAGGCTAGTTATCTATTCACTTGACATGTACACATATGTTTCATACCCATCAAGGTATAAGACGAATGAGTTGATCGGGTCAAGATGAGATTTCATGCACTCACATGGTAAATATAATTATGTCAGTTATACTATTAAACTCTTATAAATGAACTAAACTATGATAAAAGACATAACCCTAAGGGAGTTGCGAGATCCAAACTCGCAATTGTGACATCAAAGACTGGGTTGTTCAAATTTCTCTCTTTGGCTCTTTTGCTTCCTTCTTTTCAGTTCCACTTCTTATCATCTCAAATATTCTTCCATACAAATTATAAGGAAGCACACACCCTAACATATTCGTAATAATAAAGAGAAATTTATGTGTTGTAAAAAATCACCATGCATGATCATCTACTATTTGAAACAATGAAAAATAATGGCTAGCAATATATATTTTTTGCTCCGACCCCATCAAATTCATATCATACTTACTTTGCGGTGCTTTTAAATTTTTATTTGCACTAAAGTAAATGAAATCATGGTAATCATAAAAATTATCATCTTCACAATTAAAAAGATAATATTAACACTAATAGACATCACCATAATCGTACTTTTCCAACTATTTCTTGAAGGGAAATAAGTTATTCATCATTATTGAAAAAATTGTCTAGTTTAATTAGATTTTTCATAATTAAGACGTAAGAAATATTATTGGTGTAATATTCCATAAATACAATAAATTACAGTTGAAAATAAAAATGACAAAAAATGAATAAACAAATTTTTAGGCTGAGGCGCAGATATCTCGCTCTTTTTAAGGAGATTCAAGCCTATTGCGGCATATTCTATACCGATCCAGTAGTAATACTCTTGACTTGTCCCCTCCAGAATACAACAACCCAATAACATCGTACAACTCAAGCAACTCCGATTAGTTGAAGAGTCCAAAGTTTCACAAAAAGAACACCTTCCTTCAACATATAATACTCTCTTTTGTATAGTGAATATAGTTGAAGACTTAGAATATTTTCTTTGTCTCAACTTTTTCTTTCACTACACTAACCTCAATATAAACTTCTCATCTTTTCTTACATTATTTCTCTTCCTACCAATACAAAGTAAGACCACACTATTTATAGATGAGGAATTATTCCTTTCAATGAATAGGAATATAATGGGTTGTAAATTGGGTAAATGAATAGCCCAAAGGTTACATAAGTTACAAGGTATAATGAGATAGAATAATGGGTGGAATTAGTGGTAGATCATGGCAATAGTGGTTACAAGAGTTACATCAAAATAATGACAACATTCGTGTCAACTTATACCCACTAACATATGCACTTAATATTTTAATTTTAATATTAAAATGCATAAACACCATCATTCCCTCAATCATATCAATATTAAAATAAGAGAGTGTTTCACAATTTAGTTGAAGGTAGACTATCATGCTTAATGAAGGTGTGCTTTGCATTGAACATTCACTTAGTGAAACAGTAACATTTATTCCAATAAATAGCACCAAAATTTTCTCATTTAGTTTGCTTGTAACTGCCAAGTACTTTTACTGCAAACACAACATCAAGTCAAGTTGTCAGTCACATATCTCACATTTTTTTAATAGGCACGCAAACTCCCTTTTTTTATTTGTCACAACTTTCTGACACAATTGAACCAAAAGGAGTTGCAAGACTCACACAACCGACAAAATTGTATTTCATAATTATTTCAATATTATATGACTTGACAAGGAAAATTTCTTCACATGTTTTAAGGTATTTTTTCATTCCAAGACTGAAATTTATCTCACCAAAATATTTCATGTTAAATGACTACTCAATATGGCTTTCATAATTTATTTATAACTCTCATGTTAGGGAAAAAAGTCATCACATTATAGCCAAACAATAACATGTGATTTATTTCACAATAAATATATGCACTTGTAATACCCTTTTTAAGAACATTTCTCCAAGATGCAAAAATCATTTTTTAACAATGATTTTTTTCCTCATTTCATGAACCCTCACTATTTTAAGAATTTGAATATATCATTTTTTTTCATGAAAAGTAGTATAACTTTATTCATGAAAAATATTAGGTAAAAAGTTTTTTTCCTTTACCTTTTCTCCGCTTGAATTGAGCAAGTACAAAAAATAATTTACCCATACATCTCTTCTCTTCCATCTCTCGAAAAGAGCGACGTTGAAGCGGAATGATGTTGAAATCTCCTATCTTGCTATCTGTGCTTTTTCAAACTGTAACAAAACATAATTCTCCTTAAAATTATTGGTGTAATATACCACAAATACAGTAAATTACAGTTGAAAATAAAAATGAATAAACATTTTTTTAGGCTGAGACGTGGATATCTCGCTCTCTTTAAGGCAATTTAAGCCTATTGCGACATAATCTACACCGATCCAACAGTAATACTCTTGACTTGTCCCCTCCAGAATACAACAACCCAATAACATCGTACAACTCAAGCAACTCCGATTAGTTGAAGAGTCCAAAGTTTCACAAAAAGAACACATTCCTTCAACATATAATACTCTCTTTTGTATAGTGAATATAGTTGAAGACTTAGAATATTTTCTTTGTCTCAACTCTCTCTTTCACTACACTAACCTCAATATAAACTTCTCATCTTTTCTTACATTATTTCTCTTCCTACCAATACAAAGTAAGATCATACTATTTATAGGTGAGGAATTCTTCTTTTCAATGAATAGGAATACAATGGGTAGTAAATTGGATAAATGAATAGCCCAAGGATTACATAAGTTACAAGGTATAATGAGATAGAATAATGGGTGGAATTAGTGGTAGATCATCGCAATAGTTGTTAGAAGAGTTGCACAAAAATAATGACTACATTCTTATCAACTTACACCCACCAACATATGCAATTAATATTTTTATTTTAATATTAAAATGCATAAACACCAACAAATATTAAGAACACTCAAGTAGCAATGTATTTTACTTTTCATCTCTTGAAATGATTAATGTTGAATCAAAATGCTTGTTAAGATCTTTGACCTTCACATCCGTGGAATCTTCAACCGTAGGTATTGCTTATTCTTAAATTATTGAGAAAACACAATTACAATTAAAAGAAAATGAATAAAAAAAAGTATATTAAGACTGAAGCGCGATTTTTTGCTTTCTTTAAGGGTTTCAAGCACCGCAACAAATTCTTTACCGGCCAAGAAGTACACTTGTTAACATATCTCCTTTATTATACAGTAGACAGAAAATTCATATAACTCAACAAACTCTAAATAAGATGTTGATTCCAAATTAAAGCTCAATAAATTCCTCCAAAAATTAAAACTCGCTTTTTACAACACTAAAAAGACCGACTAGGTTATGACTCAAATACAATGGCTCAAACTAGGTGACTCAAATACAAGATATTTATTTGTCAGTAGGAAGGCAGAAAAGCCTAGAATAAAATCACTATATATGCTCACCAAGGGAGATGGTACAATCATCAAGGATCCATATGCAATTACTAGAGAAAATAGTTGGGGAATTCTATAAGGCCCCTTTAGGACAAACAACTTCTCCCATGCCAACCACTCAGCCAGCAGTATTAAGAGATAAGCCTGTACTCACAAGATCACAACAATTGTCACTAATACAACCTTTTACTGTTGATGATGTTCTGATAGAATTCAAAGTAATTAAAGATAATAAAACACTAAGAGGAAATGGATTCAATGCTTAATTTTTCAAACAAGATTAGCCAAACATAGGAGATGATGTAACTAGTGTTGTCCTATATTTTTTTCCACACAAATGAGATATCATGTATGCCCCTACAAACAGGACATTCGTCACACTAATTATCCCAAAAGGTGCAGGCAGCATCCTAGTTCGATTACAGAGTATAGACCTATCTTTTGTTGCACCACCATATATAAGATAATAACTGAAATGCTTAGACATAGCGACTCCACAATGTAATGGATTTTGCTAGTCAAGCTGCTTTTATACCTGATAAAAATAATGTTGACTTAATTACTCATGAGCTAGTTAAAGGATATGGGAGGAAAGGGATATCACCTAGATGCGTGTTTAAAATTGATAGGCATATGATTCTTTGAAGTGACACTTTCTTGAAGAGGTACTAATTGGTATGTACAAAGTTTATAACATGAATCATGAGTTGTGTCAAGATAAATTCATAATCTATTATGATAAATGGATGCCCCAGCCCTCCATTCTAGCTAGGCAAAAGGAGGGGTGAGACAAGGGGATCCTCTATATATCCCCCATTGTGTTTGCATGTACTGCTATGGACTATCTCACCAGATTACTAAGATCTAAAAGTAACTTCAAGTTTCATCCGAGGTGCCATAAACTACAGATCATACAACACATCAGCACCTATATATTCTTCATTTGTACCATGTCTAATGTGAATTATTGAACTAGCTATCCATCAACAAGGAGCAGCACATGATGGACTGAAGAGCTGGAGTAGGCAACATACAATGCATGCTACAAGTAAAGCAATAGAAACTTAAAGTGTATAGAATGCATGACACTAGCCGAAGCAATCTATTTCATATACATGGCAAGAGAGAAATTACGAATTATTTCAACACAAGGAAAGGAACACAGAGGTGTTCACTAGACAAATCATCCAGGAAATTCATTACAGAGACTCCCAGAATAGCAAGTCTTATGAATAGACTAGCTAGATTTTTATCCTTAGTAAAGCTTGACAGCATAGAAGTAGTTACTTCAAGGCTGATGAGCTCAGAGACTGGGAGTATGTCTATGTCCTGAGTTTCATATGGCAATATCTAGTGATAACATTACAGTTACCAACAAAAAATAGCTATGATATAAATTACTAGTAAAATTATGTATTCAACACGTAATGTAGCATATATACGAATTAGGATCTAGTATGAACGTTACCCGTATACTATTTCGATGAATAGGTCGTAGTGCTCTTGAAACCTATAAAATGAATAATACCTTTTTATATATGCTAACGAATATGTAATGAAAAATGGGAACTTTCGCATATAACCACTCAAAATTAGCTTAATTATGCTTCATAACTATAGTTTGCTAATTATGATTTATAGCTACATGTTATAGGGAGGAGAGTGGTGAGTGAGATTGGGAGAGGGAGCAGAGAGGTGGGCGAAAGAGGGCAGAGAGTGGAGAGAGGCGAATTGTATATGTATATTTGTCGAATTGTATATGTATATCTATCAAATAATTGTATATATGTAATTGGTATACATATGTATTTATATATCTGGCGAGAGAGATTGGGAGAGGGAGGAGAGAGGCGAGCGAGAAAGGTCAAAGAGTGGAGAAAGACTAATTGTATTTGTATCTATGTCATATAATTGTATATATATGTGTGTGTATAATTTGTATTTGTATATGTATAAAAGAGGACAAGTGACGTAATTAAAGTTAAAATTAAGTTGTGAGCCGTAATTATTTCAAACTATAGCTATATTAACTAATTAACTAGTATATGTTTATTTTTCCATGTAATTTTTCAATGAAAAAAAAAAACAAGACTCTATTAATTAATCAATGGTTAATTTAATTAGTATTACTTTTTTGGCATAATACATAAATGTATCATTTAGTTTAGTCTCATTTCACATTTATGCCCTTCAACTTTGGGTGTGCACAAGTAAACACTTAAACTTGTATAAACTTGAACAAGTAGACACATGAGTCATCCCACATGGCATAATACACATAGGACGTCACATATGAAAAATTGTCATGTAGGATGTCTCGTAAGACGAGTGTGTTTATTTGCTCAACTTTATATAAGTTAAATGTCAAGTTTTGCACAATCAAAGTTGGAGGACATAAATGTGAGCTGAGACCAAGTTAAAAGGCATATTTATGTATTATGTCTATTTTTCTTTGCAGCAAGAAAATAAAGAAGATTCAACTAAGTAGCAATTAATGGTCAAGAAATATGTTGCTCACTACATTATCATACTAGTGATTAATTGAAAGCGAACAATTTTATTATTATTATTATTTTGGGTCCAAAAAACCTAACAAGTTGACATAGCCATCAACTTAAAGAGATAAGCTTTGTTTGGTGGAAGGAAATATAAATATCTCAATATAGCAACACCCACTTTGTTTGGTAAGTAAGGAATAATTGAAAAAAAGAAAGATATATATACATATAGAAAAATCTCAATTCTTCAAGTGCCACAAATTTTGATCTTATCTTATAGATTGATGAGACTGAGCAATATGCATATATATAATCATGGGGCCACCTCCTGGATTCTCAAGTTTCCTTTTTTGGTGTTTGCTTATCTTATAACTCCAAAGCTAACAGAATCTAAGGACAGGTTGCTTTCTTACCATGCAACAAACTTTTTTCAAATAATATTCCTCACGCCTTCATCACCTCTAAATTTGTAGTTTGTGTCCTATTCAAATGACCATATTATTTTCCACTATTTTGAATTTTGATTATCATCATCATGTTATATCATGCTTGCATACTATGATATATTTCAAAGATTTGTGTTATCCATTCAGTATTTGAATTTCACTCACCCGTTTAATTCAAATTCACATAGATTGGAGAGTATCTTCATTTCAGGGCTCGAATTTAAACCCTATAGTTAAGGAGGAGATATTCTATTCATTCTACAATATTTTTTGTGACACTCTTAGTTAATATCATATCGACAAAATAGAAAGAAATGTCAATATATTAAGATATTAAAAACAACACTTAGCGTTCAAGTGAGTTTATATGAATCTCACTTCTTTGAGATGATGATAGAGCAAACCTCAACTAGAAAAGTAAGTCCCTAAAAGAGGTGTATGTAACACACTAGGCAAATTCAATACAAGCAGCATATGAATAAAATGTTGGATATATAAATAGCAAATCTTAAATTCTAGTTATAAAGTTGTAATCCTACCAAAAAATTGAATATTTTTCATGGCGGAAAGGATAAGTTTTTAGGTTTAGGGTACATTATTTGTTAAATGATATGATTATAATTTTGGCAGTGTAAAACACTTCAATATCTCTTAATTACTAGCCATGTTACCTAGATTGAAATTTGATTATTGAATGTGTAGATCCGACAATAGGTTGTGGCTCTTTTTTTTTCTTTTATTCGTCAATAAGCAATTATTTGCTTGTATAAGAAGGTAGTTAGTGTGTCTAATTTTAATTAAGCATAATAGAAAAGATTTTGGAGGTCCACCAATGATATCTTTAACATGTTTGGAATAGTTCAACAAGTCTTGGGGACCTTAATAAATCATAATTTGTTTGCTTACCCTAAGACACCAATCATACAATTAATTATTTGGATTCCTTTCCTCTTTTTTTTTTTTACATAGCTAGAGGCATGCATATGATATACCATTAGTATTGTAATCATATTTAGTGTATGCTTAGTAGTTGACAACTAATTAATGTCTTCTCTTTAGTATCAACGAGAATAAAGTCCATCATAGCTTGTTTCCACTAATTGAAAAGAAAGCAAGAAATTGGTCATAGTGGTAATTTCAGAGTCTAGCATCAAAACGGACACTTTTTAGACATCACATATTAAAAGGGATCCTCCCTAAAAACTCATAACAAAACAGACACTTAAAATTTTATTATTGAAGAAGCTCACGATTCTATGTATTAAATAGACGTGATGATATATCAAAAATTTAGAAGAGATATTCCTTCACGTGAAAAACTAAAATTATAGTTCGTCCATTTATGGGCAAACTATCTTAAAATATTTGTATTGCATTTTGGAGTTGAACAGTCCGAGAGTTAACGTTATTTCGGACAGTTCGCCCATTTATGGGCAAAATGGTCGTTTTGGTCTGTATATTTAGGGGGTCCTTTTTTTTTATATGTAGTGTCCAAAAAAATGTCTGTTTTGAGGTTGGACTTGATAATTTCAACTGTAAAATGAAATTTTTTTATAGTAAATTTCAGAAATAGCTAGTTATAAGAAGCTAATCTGTAAATTCTTTTAGAATGTTATTGAATTTATAATTACATTAATAATAATGAGTACACACCTTTGTGGGGTTAAAAATTCGTCCAATATTTTTCCCATAGTCAACAAGTCCTTTGAAATAATTGAAATATGTGGGGCAATCTGAAGAAAATATATGCTCTCTAAGTACTAAACAACTAAAACACAGCTACTACAATGGGGCAACCATGATGATAGACAAAGACTAATCCAACAATCCAAGATCTAGCTTCAACAATTATAAACATTGATTCAATTATTATTTATTCTTAAAAAAATAATTGCCATAATGAAAACTTTATTATTGATACAACCATTGATCCATCAAAATGGACCCATAGTCACATCATGTTGTTTATCTGCTTGTGTTTATCTAAGCATTTTCCATTATGTGTTCTCACATGCAAAATGCAAAGTTGGATTTGGAAATGAATGGGGACAAAACTAGTTAATATTGTGGTCGATAAAATGGGAGACTTTTGTGATTGAATTATGACTAGTCTTTGATTCATGTAGAGTGTATTCCAAGCTAATGTCCATATTAACTTATTCATGACATTAACCCTCATAATTGTGTTTGTCAAAGAGGAAAAAAATAAACACCATGACCCATAACATCACCATCGACGTATGTATTTTTCTTTCTTTGGGTTTATTTTAGATTAGCTTTTCAATACATGTACCAAGTCATATAGAACAAGTCTTTTGTGAAATATTATCAATATAATATTTAAATAAATAATTATACATAAATTTTTGTGAACAAGAGATTAGGTGGTTGAATAAATTAATCATCCCCAACTTGTTAAGTAGATAGTCATGTTGTTGCCTTCCAAGACCCTTTGTCAATATGTATGCAAGTTGTTCTTAATTGGTTTCAACATGATTTGCTTTGATGGGCCCTTTTGTATTTTTTTTTTCTCTAATGAAATGACAGTTAATCTCTATGTGAACTCATGAAACATAGGATTTTATGCTATATTAAGAGTTGTAGTTCAATATCTGCTACTAATTTATGTGACAAATCATGTATCCAGACTGACTCTTCAACTGTCCCAGTCATACTCATATACTCTGCTTTCAGCAATACTTCTTGACACCGTTGATTTATTTTTTTTACCATCATGAAATTAGAGACTCACCTAGCTTAATACAACAACCTGTAATTGATCTTCTAATTGTTGAGCAAGATGATCAATTAGCATCGCAAAAGGCCTCCATAGTTCTTGATTGCTTGCTACTCATCAGAAGTCCAAGTCCTGGCTGTCTCTTTATGTATTTCGACATGTAGAGTAGATTCCCACTGTATTTATTTTGGTTATGCATGAACTGACTTAACCATTGTACTGAAAATGAAATATCAGGTCTTGTAATTGCTAGGTACAATAGTCTTCCTATTAATCTTGGTAACCACTCTGGTCTACTAACAATTTATCCTCTAGTAGTCCCAAATGACTATCAAACACTAATTTGGTGTAATTGTAGCTTTAACTCCCCCCCTAAACGACATTTTGATATGAGTTCAGGTGCATATTTTATTTGATTCATCAGGTTTCCCTTGGCAAATCTTGTACACTCAATTACCTAAATCTATCATTTTGAAGTTGTGGTGAAGTATGTTCTTAGCCTCTTGAATCAGTTCTGCATTATTTTTTGTGATTAGGAGATCATCTACATATACTAATATGATGATATTTAAACTAGCATGTATTAGCTTTAAATTTCACTGTCTGTTGTCATGTTTCAGGCCATATAAGGATTTGGGTAGTTTGTAGACCTTAGACTCCCCTTGGCTACCAAAGCCTAGAAGCAGTACCATATAACTTCCTCCACAATATTACCTTAGAAGAACGCATTATAAACATCCATTTGGCACAAAAATCAAGAGTGTTGTGTTGTCAAGGCTATGACACTTCTAACACTGACCATCTTTATAACAAAGAAGAAAGTTTTATGAAAATTTAAACCTTCCGGTTGAGTAAACGCCTTTTCCACAAGCCAAGCTTTATACCTCACAAAAAATCATATGCATTTAGTTTTACCTTATACACCCACTCACAACCAATAGAAGTATTGCAAGCAAGTAAGTCAACTATCTCCCAAGAGCGATTATTGCAAAGGGCTTGTATCTCATATTTCATAGCTTGAACCCAATTAACATCCTGAGAAGCTTCACAAAGATAGAAGAATTTCCATGAGTTATGTTGTCGATTTCATGATGAACTTGATAAATCCTAGTAAGGTTCTTTTTATCAAAATATTCCCATAGATTTTCTCATACTGCCGCCCCATTAGAGGAATAAACCATGTCACGAACTAAAATTTTGTGAAATTGTGTTCATGATTCATATAATACAAAGACATTACCTCTTTTTCCCTCATATGCTAAATCATCTTTGAACTGAGATTTTTGGCACTAGTTATGAAATCAATTTATTTTTTGCTAACAAAGCATTTATCATGAATTTGATCCAGATAATATAAATCGACTTTGAGGTAGGCTATGACTTACTGATCTTAGCCTTAGCTTTCTAATTGTTTTAGTATGATGAATTGTGAATTTCAAGGTTGGATTAACTAGCATGATTCTTGTTGATATATGTATTACTTTTTTAGCCTTATTTTAGATTTATTCAGGGATAGTATTGCTTATCCTTGCCTTCATTATTATTGTTGATCATGTAACCTAGTTATGAGTTAAAATTTCCTTGTTATAACTTATTTAGGGTCTTATTCTAGGGTCGGCTAGCTTGAGCCTTAAACTTTGGCCTTAATGGCTTGTATGCCTCATATTTGGGTTAGATGTGACACTTTAGGTTGGACTTTGACTTCTGAGAACCCTTTTTGGT
Source organism: Solanum stenotomum (assembly GCF_019186545.1). Classification (NCBI taxonomy): domain Eukaryota; kingdom Viridiplantae; phylum Streptophyta; class Magnoliopsida; order Solanales; family Solanaceae; genus Solanum; species Solanum stenotomum. Next base: position 38,176,626 of record NC_064287.1, read on the forward strand.
ATCAGTATTGGCTACTTAGGATTTGTTTGTTACTAGACTTGCCTTAGGCAATTTGTCATATTTCTTGTGTGATTGAATCCTTTCGATTTAAGATTCCAAGAGGGGTCGGCTCTTGTATTGCGACCATTTGATGTAAGATTTTAGAAGGACTAGTTGTTTCAATATAATATTCCATAAGAAGCTAGGTTCTCATTATGTATTCTGATGTAAGATTTGAAATTAACTAGCTATTCTGATGTAAGATTCCCTTAGATGCTTAGCCTTGTTCGTGGCTTTTCGATGCAAGATTATGAGAAAGGCTAGCTTCTCCAATGTAAGATTCTGGAGGGGGCTAGATTTCCGTGGTTATCCCGATGTTAGATTATGGGAATGACTGTACCTTCTAAAATAAGACTCTATAAGAGATTGACCTTCATTGTAGCAATCCTGATGTAGATTCTAGGATGAGCTATATTTTCCTCATGACAATTCTAATGTTGGATCTCGGATAGTCTTTACGTGAATTCATGGCTAATGTTCTTGATTACTTCTAGTATTGTCATTCTTCTCTATTAGGTCTTGTGTGTACTCATCGGGCTTATGGGGACCCGTCGAGTTTATCTCTTTATTATGTCTTTTGTATGCACCTTTTAGACTTATGGAGTCCCGTTAGGTTTTTTCCTAGATTACTTAGGTACGATCGTAGACTTCCTCTTCATGCACTTATAGATTATTATTACTATTATCGTTCCCTCATAGCTTACTTACTTATCATTTTACCTTACTTGCACTTTATTATGATTTTGCTATCTCAAGCTTCATTGGCCTATGATGCCTACTGAGTACTTATTGTTTTGGTACTCATACTACATTGCATCTTTTTTCTTAATGCAGATCCGAATTCTACTCGACCACGTCGATCCTCGTACAGTACAGCTGATAGCCAACGATTAAGGGTAATCTTCCTGGCATATGGAGTTGACTTATCTCCTTCTGTATATTTTGACTAGTCTTTTGTATTTTGAGACAGTCTATTCATTTGTTTATATGTAGTCTTATACTTGGACTTTGTAGTAGTTTTACAATGATGCCTACTCTGTTTTGAGATGGATATGTTGTAGCTTTTATCCTCGTTCATTGCATATATATATATATATGCCTTGTTCTTTCCCCACTATTTCATTTGTGTTTGATTTTATATTTCCTTAAGGTTGGTACTTCCGCTTGATGTGAGGCCAAAATCTATATTTTTAATTATTATTTGCCTCACATTTATTATTTATATTTGTCCTTTTTACCATGAATTTTATGAATTGTGCTTAAGGCTGGCAATTGGACAGGACCAAATCAACAGGACCGGTTTTATCGAAACCAATATCGGAACTGGGACATGTTACCGGATTTATTTACCGGAACCGGATCTTACCAAAACCGGTTTTACCGGAAATTCCCAAAGGTTCCGCCCGGTCCCTTAGTTACCGGATAGGAACCGGTTTGGACCGGACCGGAACCGGTTCTTACCGGATCATTCTATACTGATGTTTTTTTTTTTTATTAACTTTAATTATTATATAATATTATATTATTAATTAATAATATTATATTATTAAAAAACTTAAATTTAAAACTTTAAACTTTAAAGTTTCAATTGAATTTAAGTTTAAACTTTAACGTTTAAAATTGACTTTAAAGTTTAAAGTTTGTATTGAAAAATTGAATTTAAAGTTTAAAATTGACTTTAAAGTTTAAAGTTTATATTGAATTTAAAGTTTAAACCTTAAAATTCAATTTTATATTAAAGTTTAAAGTTTAAACTAATATTAAAATAATTGAAAATTAAATTTGTAAAATGCCTTGGATAGTTGGATTAAATATAAAAGACTATTTTAAAAGAAAATCAAGGCGAATAGCCGTATATTTATTCAAATAAATAAATTGTACAATACAAATATTAGAAAGAGACAAAGAGTACATAATCTAGGTATTGAATATTAATTATTGTACTAAGTACTAACTACTAACAATTGAAACTTTTTTTAAAATCTTTTCGTAACTTTTGTATCATTTCAAAAGAAACTTTTTTTGGAACTTGTATATGTCGTTCTTCTTCCATTGCGTCCATGCTATCATCACTATTATCACCAAATATTTCATCTATTTCGTCTTCTATTTGGCTATTTAATTGTGGTAGTCCGGTATTTCTTCTTTCGACATTGACCCAATCTCGAAACAACGATATTTCCAAACTATCATTTGCTAATGAATATCGATGATCTCCAATCATAAATCTCGTCACACTAAAGGCTTGCTCTGAAGCGACCAATGATGCTTGAATTGCTAGCACATCTCGAACAATCCTAGCAAGGGTCGGAAATTGATTTTCACGATTCTTCCACCATACTAATATTGGAGCTTGAAGTTGTCCTTCTTCATGCCTAATCTTTTCCCGTGCCTAATTGAAATATAAATCAAAATCATTATTAGTAGATGATTCAAGCTCAAGATAATCACCCATCCAATCATCCGTATCATCACTTCTAGGCCTACAAGATGGAGGTTCAACTATTGAAATATTTTTTTCCATAGATTTATATGTATTTTATAACTCTCTAGCTTTTATATATATGCTACTTTTACAATCTTCAACACTACGAGTTTCATCATCTTTAATTTCTAAATTTGCATAAATCTTTTCAACCATTCTTTCAACACTTTTTAATTTGTAATTTGGGTTGAAAGTAGTAGCAATCAAATAGATTTGAGGAATAGGGAAAAAATATTTTTTGAATTTTTCAATCATAAAAGCAAGGGAATCTTCAAATCGATCTTTTCATTTATATTTTGCAAATTCAGATGAAATAGCACAAATATTTATTAAAACAGAAGAAATAGTTGAATAATATTGACCAAAAGTAGCATTTGTTGCTTTATAAAAAACACTTAAAAATTCAATAAGTTCTTTTGTATTTTCCCAATCTTCATAGCCAATTCTTAAATTCGGGTCCGCAGTATGAGCATTAAAAACTAATTGTACCGGCTCTTGATAAATATAAGCAACTTGAAGCATTTCAAATAAAGAATTTTATCCAGTGCATACTTCTTTTGGAACTTTTCTATATTCAAGTCCACATTCTTTACAACGATTTTTAAATTCTGTAATTCTAGCTTTTATTTTAGCTTTAAAAATCCAATTACAAGCAAGTCTAATTTTTTAACAAGAAATTCCAAATTGAGAAATATCATCTTTTACTATCAAATTATACACATGTGCGGCACACTTAATATGAAAAGAATCATTATCAATTGGACAAAGTCTACATTTTAAATAATCAATTGTTTTTAAATTATTTGAAGCATTATCTAAAGTGACACTCATTATTTTATCACATATTCCATAAAAATATAAAATAGAGCTTATTTTTGTTGCTATATAAGAATCGGTTTTAGTTTCTTCAACATATTTATATCCTAATATTCGTTTTTGCATGTTCCAGTCATGGTCAATCCAATGGACAGTAATTGTAAAATAATCATTACCATTAGGACTACGTCCCATATCAAAAGTAATAGATAATCTACCATCATAATAAACAAATAAACAACGAAGAAAATGACAATATTCTTTTTAATAGTTAAAAAGATCACTTTTAATTGTACTTCTTGGAATACCTTCATAATCTGGGTTATACAATTCCCGAATATATTGAATAAAATCAGAATGTGAAGGAAATGAAAATGGCAAACCACAAACAACAACCATTTTAGCTAATTCTCTACGATCTTTTTCTTTACTATATGTGCGGTGTGTGCTTCGGCTAGTCGGATTAGTCATATTTAATACACTTTGAACTATATTAGAACCTCCAACTCCCATAGATTTTTCAGGTATGGGTATTCCATTTCTATTAGCCCTTTCTATATCATCTAGGAGAGCAAATTCTTTATTACACTTTCTCAAATGCGTTCTTAGTCGTCCCGTTCTCCTTTGTGTACCCGTAGTCATATGTTTCATGGTCAATTTACATTTCATGCAAGTAACAGTAGTTTTTTTCTCATTTTGTACCAAAAATTTCCGTACCAAAGATCTTTTAACACGTACAGCGGCCTTTAAAAAAGTAGGTAAAGAGGGGACTTCATCTTGTTTCGGTAATTCGGTAGCCGGACTAGTAGGAGTAGGGATCTCATCATCTTCGTCATTTATTTCTATTTCTTCATCTAATTCTTCCTCAAAATTAGTAAAAACATCTATTTAAAGTCTCATGATCTACTATATTTTCGGAATTAAATTCAATAGGTCGTGAGTCTCGTGTAAAAAGAAGTTTCATCAACATGAGTATAATCATTAGTATTAATTCTAAATCTATGTGCCAAATTTTTAGAACTAGAACTACTTCCTCCTCCTCCCCTATTATTTTTTCTTTCCGACATTGGTCTTTTACCACTATTTCTTTCCAAATTCATGTTCAAGTTTAAAATAATTAATATTATGAAAAACAAGCAAGATAATATAACAAAATAAAATAACTTAATTAATAAACAAATAAAAAATTAAAGTTGAAACGAATGTACCGAACGTCTACGTAAAAGTAGACGTATAACCAAAGCCAAAATTGAGAGATGCCAATTGAAGCTTCCGATTTACTTCAAATAAATCTCCGAACTCCAAGTCAATATCACAAAATAATAATTATGAATTTATGAGAGATTGAAAATTAAGAGATTTTATAAGATGTTAATGAAATAGTTTGTGAATTTGTGATTTAAATGAAAAAATATGGGTATATTTATAGTGTTAAGGGGTTAGAGAGGGGTGGGGGCTGTTTTGGGCCCCAGCCCAACGGCTATATAACGTTCAACTTTAAAAAAATGGAATTGACCGTTGAACCGGATCAACCGGACCGAAACCGGTTCTTACCGAACTAGATCAACCGGATAAAAAAATGGGTTTCGTTTCGATACCGGTTCTGGCATCTATAAGACCGATTCCTTACCGGTACGGGAATCGGACCGGAAAAAATCTTGTCCAATTGCCAGCCTTAATTGTGCTTAATAGTGTATTTATTTGTAGGATTAAATTGATGGAAAGATAAAAAAGTTTAAAGCTAAAAAGAATTAAAGATGGAAGATTGAAGAAGGAAATCAAGCATTCAGCTTAATGGATTAACTTTAATATAATAATAATATTTTTTATATATGGGCAAAGTGCTGCAGAATGCGAATTTTGAAGGAATTAAACATGTACCACGTGGAAACTATCCAAGGAGAGACGATGAAGTGTTGGAGTCGGTTACTGTTCACGTGGAATTCAACTCCTTTTAGGTTTTGAGTTCCTAATTTGTTTTGGACTCAATTATTTTATTCAGGGTTTTCTACATCTATAAATAATTCATAAAAATAATTATTACGGAGAGGAGGATACCATGTGAAAATAACTTTTGATTTAGGGTTTCTTCTTTTCTTCTCTTTTATTTATTTTACATCTTTTCTTTGAATGATGGGTTGTAATTGCTCTATGTCTATGTGGAGTTGAACTTCTCGTTCTTGGATTATATTTACTTACAATATGATTATTTAGTGATTTTGATTCAGCATGATTTCTTTATCATATTAGTTGTTCTTATATTCTAGTGATTACTATTTTGATGCTTGATCACCATTGAAATAAACATATTGTTCGAATTGAACTCAGGAGAGGAATAAAAAGATAGAACGTGGGACATAAGGAGCTTGTTTAACTCTAAATAGCTAAGGTTGATTCGTACCTAGGATAGGGATATACCTAGAAACCTCGCTTTGGGTCACCATACAGGAAGAAATCGTAATGCTCGGTACTTAATCCATCTTATCCTCGCTCAACGATGTAGTTAGGGTGTTATTTATCGTAGGCGATTAGAGGTCGGGAGACCATGATCATATATTTAACCCTGTGATTCAATAACTAGATAATCAAATAAGCTGATGAAATTAATGTTAAACATAACTGTTAGTTAAATTATAATCCTAGATCGATTCTTTCATTGATTGTGTAAACATCTATCTTTCTTAGTTAATTGCTTTTTAGTTATTTTATCTTTATTTATTTTTATTTTAGTTAATATATATTCATATTTGAAATTCTCCCCTTAAATAAGTAATTAGAATTAGTATAATTTAGTAAATAGTTAATTGACAAGTCCTTTGGGTTCGATAATCCGGTTATTTTAAGAGCCACTATATTACTTGTGCGACCACGTATACTTGCGTGTGCAATTGGAAGCAACACCGCTCCCTAAATTTGTCACCTTCGCGCGGCTGAAGGTTGGCATACCTACTAGTGGGTTATAGTAAGTTCCTTCATGACCCATAATTTTGGATCGTGATAAAGTTGGTACAAATCCTCAAGTTCACCTGCGGTGTTATCGATGCAGAACTGGTGTCTAGTAGAGTCTTATAGATCAGTTTGAAAACGTCTATATCCAATCTTCTTCTTTTTTTGATAAATAAATGATTTATTAACCAAAAGAGCAATGAGATACAGGAATAAAAAATAGACTGCGTAATGGACATAGTTTCATTACTTCAGTAGACTACTATGAAATTCCTAGCCACTTAGCATTAGAGGTAACTATAAACTGTAGCATAAACATATCTTTAATTTCCTTCTACATAGGATAGAAATTATGATTTGCTAGCCAACTATTCACCATAACATGTCTAAGTCCTCTAGCATGAACATCTTGGATGATCAATTTTGTGAGAAGCTTCGTTGGCCTTCGTTGTTGTTGAAAGACATGCATGTTCCTTTCCCTCCATATATGGTAGATGGTGGCTGCAAAGACCATTCTGTAAACTTCAGCTCTACTACTCTTATTTGTAGCATTTCCAGTAGCCCATGCTAATTCACAATTCCAGCTTCCAGATAACTGAGAGATTCCAAGCCAGTTGAGAATTTTCTGCCATATTTGAGCAGAGACTGTGCAAGTAAAGAACAGATGTAGGTGACTCTCATCTGCCATAGAACATAAAAGGAAACTAGGATTCACAACCATTCCCTATTTCAGCAGCATGTCCCTAGTGTAATGTTTATTTAGTGCATCCAGTCTCAAGATAAAGATCCATCTAGGCACTCCCAGATTGTTGCACACTAATCTTCTCCATTCAACTTTTTGAAAATTCCCCCCTAAGCCTTAGTATATCTGCTTGATTGAGAATTGCTTCATCTCATGTATTTCTGCCATGCTAAATCCAGCTTTTTCCACATATTTAGTAGCCTTTAAAATTCTTTGAATTATACATAAAGTGTCCTTCTTTTGGCATATGTTTCCATAGTAGCTTTACTATTGTTGCTTTGTTCCATGTATGAATATCTAATATGTTTAGCCCCCCTACAGACTCAGGCTAACAAACTTTGTCCCAGGCCAGTAGAGATTTCTGTGGGAGTTCGACACCACCAGTCCATGGAAACCTCCTACAAGTAGCTTCAATGATTTTAACCACTTTCTTAAAAAGAACAAAGATTTGAGCGCATAATACTTGAATTGAGAATAACACTGATTTTATCAGTTGAGTTCTCCCAGCATATGAAAGGAATTTTATGGTCCACTTTCTTTTGATTCTTCATAGTACAACTTAGTTGTGTTTGATTTCTAAAAATCTCATTTATTCCTGTAACACTCCGAAATTTTTTAAGCTAAAACCTAAATCATGCTTCATTTGTGAAAAAGGTCGTGTCAAGTGATTCTTAAATTATTCTTAGGTGTTAAGGTCATATTTTTAGTGTGAGAATAAACTTGGAGATGAGTTAAGGTCACAAGAAACCCCTAACACAAAGTTGAGTTGAAAGATTTCTTATCGATTAAGTTTTGATATAAGATTATACTTAGATCAACTTCAAACGATCATATCTCTCAGCATATAATGAATTAGATAGTCCATGACCCTTCCAATTGAAGTTCTATGAGTCATCTTTCCAACTCCACCAAGGTTGCCTCAATTCGATTTTTGAGTAAAAACTTATGATTGATTTACTATAAAACTCTAAATTGGCAACAGCTCTGCGATGGCTCTGCATTACGGAGTGAATACGAACCTCACTGTCCGCTGAAATAAAATTCCAATTTTCAGCTCTTTTTAATTATTTTTAAGGGTATTTTTTTTCTAAAAACCTTTAGGGAGTCATCTAAATTACACTAAACGTGTAGAAAATCAGTTTTCATAATTGAACCCTCTCATTCACTCCTAAATTCGTAGACTCAAGAACTTCAAGAAACACTAAGGCTAGGGTTCATCTTCAAAAGTCTTCCTTCAAGTTTCTTAAAGAATATTGTTCTTCCAGGTATGTAAGGTTATTCATAGTGTTGGACTAGTTCGTCCTCATGCCCTACATCTACATTCAGTCAATGAAAGTTTAATTTAAGGTTACACCCTTAATTTTGAGAATTATTGAGATGGGTTTGTTGTTGAGTTCTGAATTTTATTCCTAATGGTTGAGTTTTCTATATTGTTATTGATATCCTTGAGTTATTTTGTTCATGTTTATATTTCAGTATAAACCCTATTTTAAGTTATAAATTATTGAAAGCCTTTGTGCAGTTATTTCCATACATTGGTGTTGGAATTTTAAAGTGAGTTTAAGAGTATTTTAATGTTATTTTTTTAGAAGGGTTTAAGGGAACACAAATGATTCCAAGAGTAATATTTTTACATTGACAAAATAACTATGATTCATGATTAGTATGACAGTCGAGTATGACATCAATGTGTAAGCAGTATGACATCTAGATATGTCATCAATGTTTATGCAGTATGACTTTTCGAGTCATCATTGACCATATCACAATAAACATTTGCTTTAAACTGATTTTTCTGAGAAAGTAAAGCAGAGCTTAAGTAGAGTTTAAAGAGAATTTGTTAGTAAAGCTTAAGGGAACTAATTGATTCCCAAATGTATTACTTTTACATTGAGAAAGAAACTTTGTTTTCATAAAGAGTTTTCAGAGCTACTTTAGAGCAGTTACCTCTTTTAAGAGGATTATTCCTTAGTTGATCCACTTAATTGAGAGGTTCTATACCTTTGTACGGTATAAGATAGTTCTGGTAGCATGGACGAGACATTGTATCATCACATAGCTCATAGTGATGGTTGTCAGTTAGAGAATCTCCCAAATAAAGTCAAAGTATATTTTTACTATATCACTTATTATGTTGAGTTTCAGAAATGAGCAAGTATTTGTGAAGTTTTAAATGATTTTACACTTTTATTTCTGTACATTCAGTTAAGTATGTGTATATATATATTGCAGTTCTTTCAGTTTAATTATTTGTTATTCAGCTATATTACATACTTGTACATTCAATGTATTGATGTCATTCGACCTATATCTTTTTATAATGCAGATTCAGATACTTAAGATCCTTAACAGGAGTTTTATTGAGATCACTTCATCCATTTGTTAGCTTTTGAATGAGGCCTCCTTGCTTCCGGAGGACTCCAGTTTTTTTATAAGTTGTTAGTAGTAGTATTTTTAGGTGTCGTAGGTCTTGTTCCGACACTCTTCCTTATACAGTACAGGCTTCATAGATAGATAGTTTGGAGAGTCTTTCAGTTTTAAATGTTTTATTTAAAACTTATGTTTCCAACTCAGTATATTCAAAGAGTTTTGAGATTCAGTAAAATATTGTTAAGCATTTCTTTCAGTTTGATGTTTGTGTATGCTTGAGTTAGTCTTCCACTTGTAGTCAACCATGATGAGGGTTCTCTAGGGACCAATAATGGTTCTCCAGTGTCGGCCATGTCGAAGGTGTAGGCACGGGTCATGACAGTTCAACTCTTTTACAAATGGCTTGTATGAGAAAGCATCCGAGGGTGATGCTCAAAAGCCTATCGATAGGGCCCCAACTAGGGTCGAGTTAGAGGTCAACGAGTTCGAAGATGAGCTGATACGCCAGCTCGGGGTCAGGATAGATACGTTACATTTGATCATGTTAATTATCCATAGTTCACGCCTATTGCTCTAAAGTTGATAGAGCATGTGTCTAGGCTAGCACAATCGCCACTCGGGTGTGCAGTTTCGACGGGACTTAAGTCAGCTATTACACACTTTCTAGAGGCACTAGGTGGCATGCAGCAGGCCCAGTGCCAACATTTTGGACATAGAAGCACCACCCGCAGTTACAGCTCCCTATATCGAGGTACCACCAACACATGCGATAGTGGCTGCGACCATGACAGTAGAGGAGCAGAAATTATGGGTAGATTCTTGAGATTGGCTCCTCCAAGGTTTTCTAGGACTACAGGAGAGGATGACCACGATTTCTTTACTACCTGCCCCGAGAGATTGTATACATTGGGTTTAGTCTAGTCTAGGGGTGCAAATTATACAACTTATCAATTGGACGGACCAACCATGCAGTGATGGAGGACATTTATGAAGTGTAGACCAACTAGGTCTCCTCTCTTGACATGGACGAAGTTTTGTGATGCCTTTTTGACCAAATTCATACCCTGAGCATCAGGGATAGATTGAGAGATCAGTTCTCTAAGTTGGAGCAGGACTCCATGATCGTGCCTATGAGGAGGATAGTGTTCAGTGCTTTGATCGAGATTTGAGGCAATAGCTTCGTATTGAAACAGAGTCCCTAGCATCACCATATAGGTCTTTTAGGATGTCGTTGACCATGCCCATCCTATGAAGATCTATCGTGAGGCCCGTGGAGACACCATAGAGGCATCGATATCATGGTGGCTATAGTGGATCTCAGTCCCAAGGTAGGGGCTATTTAGATAAAGAGCAACAACCATATCAGCATCAGGGGCCGTGTAACCAATCTATTCAGGCATCTCTTTAGACTTCAAGTCCAAGCGAGTATGGTGCGGGATGTCCATTACGGGGTGCCTCTTCGTCTCCTGGCTTTAACATTGATTTGCAAACACAAGTGTGTCCTCAGCATTAAACTCCAGCTTGTCTTTTGGAACTTGAGTTTTCCCATCTTTGCTTGGCTTTATGGGAATGACTGTCCCCTCAAGTACAGCATTCCATAGACATCTCCCTTCAAATGATCCATCATTTTGTTGCCCCACCTCTCAAAATATTTTTCATTGATGAATAGGGGTGGTCTAGTTGTTGAAGCGCCTTCCTAAAAAGTTGATTGTGTTTTCATAGGATATTTTCAGGGTGTCAGCCTAATGTTGAAACGTTTGGCACATTACTCTTAATCGTACGCAAGATAAATGCACAACTTAAGGAGCCTAGTTCCTTAAGCAGAACTTATACAGTAAAGTAAAGAACACATACATTTGTCATGGAAAACCTTCTTGCTCAAGGGAGTAAAAATCACAACCTACGATAGACCTCCTAACATGACCCTAGATACGAAAGTATGAAGGTTGAGGATTATAGTAAATGATTAGTAGGCAGTCTATTGTTGCCACACTTTATGTGAGAGAAGCATGGGGCTATCCTTATCTCCTCCACCCCTAGTAATCGATTTTATTTCTTGATCTCCAACATCTGGTATTGTCTCTTAGTTTATTTTCTTTGTATCTTGCTATTCTGCTATCAGATTTCTTTTTCGAAAACTTCTCTTTTGAGCAAGGGGGTCCATGGGAACAACCTCCCCACAAAAATAGGGGTAAGGTTGTGTATATCATATCCTCTTCAAACCTTACTTGCATGTGCGACTACACTAGATATGTTATTGTTATTGTAGTATGCTCATTTGTCATTTCGTGATGATTGCAAACCTTAAGTTTTTTTCCACGTCATTAGAATAATTTATGTAAGAATAAAAAGAATATTATTCAAAGTAGATAAAAAGGAGCTTTCAACAACGACATCTGACTTACTTAGTCAAAGAATGCATGATTAAAATTAGTGTTTATCCTTAGCTTACTTACTAACTATAAATTAGATTGTGACTACACAAAAGGTAATTAAGTTTATAATTTATTTTTTATGTCACTTATAATTAATCTTCTTAGTAGGAATCATAAGTTTTTTGCAAAATAATGAAAGCGTGCCGCCATGTTGATGTAGATGTGTTCCCTTCCTTTTTCAATCATCTATTTTCTTGAATGATTTTTCAACTTTAGAATAAGTTGATCAGACGTAAGTTACTTATACTTATTTTAGTTTTAGTTAATTAATCATTTACTTGCACAAAGAGGAAAATCACATTAAAATACCTTGCAAGTTTTTCATTTGCATATTTGTCGTGTTGTTTTCACCTGTCTTTGTTTTGTTATTTATGTGAAAGCAAAAGAGCATCAAAAGTGATAAGACTTGCAACCACTCTTGGTTGACAATATCTACGTCATAATTTTATGCATGAGTTTAATGTTTATACACTAACTTATAGTATATAAAAGAATTTTTTACATCATATCATTTAAAAGATGATCGCAAAAATTGCATATAAGTAAAATTTACTAGCTAGTTATTTTTCAAAAATTAAACTGCTAAAATATGTAAAATTATTATATCATATAAAAATCCTTTAAATTGTGATCAACGTACTTAAGTTAAACATTTATTTCTCTCCTTATCTCAAATTATATGATAGTGTTTGATTAGGTAGGATTTAAATAAGGGTCCGTTTGGTGATGAAGCTGATGTTTTATATAGACATGAGATTTGAACTTTTTATGTTGTATATTTTCTCACAAACATAAAAATCTCATAAGTAGTAAAACTATTAAAATTGTCCCAATTCTTTATACAATCTTACCAAATAAACAAAGTTTATAAAATCCAATAATACACTATATCACAAAGATATTCTTTAAAAAATAAAGAAGCCCCGGCCCCTCGGTGTCTTACACGTCTTCTCCGACCCTGCCGAAGCAGCTTTCTTTCTTCAGGAGTGAAGTCACTCCGGTTTGTGTATGACTTGACGCTCTAAAGTTTGTATTTTGCCCCTAGTTACTTAATTGTATTCGACTTCTATCATAGATATGTTATTTTTACGCATACAAGATTTATTGTCAAGCTATAATTCAATACAAAAAATTAAACATATATAAGTTGTGGTGTACTAGTCTTTAATATAGTCCTCCCACATAGTATGAATATTTTTTTCACGTTGAACTTGCATTTCTCGTCCATATGACTAAGAAAACGAACCAACATTGTTACTTTGAGTCACTTGTTGGTCAATTTTGTTGGTAAATAAATTGATAAAAAAAAAGTAATGAATTTTGTGAATATAAATGGTAAAATAGAAATTGATTTAAAATAATAATAAATTCTATGTTAGTGAGAATAATCAATATATGAGATGTAAGTAGTTTAAAAAGTAATGATATGAATTATAAATTTTATTTATATGTGAAGTAATTGGTTAGTAGATAGAAATGTGGATTGTTTTTACAAATACAAACTTGTGAGTCAATTTTTTTTATTTGAAATTTCCAAATCATGATTTTTGGAGAATATGAGTTTTCATCTCATGACTTGAAATCATGAAATGAATCGGCGTGAAATCGCATATCCAAACGATAATTTCATCTCATAATTATTTCATATCACATGTCCAAATGCCTACTTAGAAACAAGATTACTTTTTGTGGTCATGGAATTATCTCATTAAAAGTAACATGAAAGATTTGGGGTAGATCAAGAAAAGAAAAAATTTCACATAAATTGATATAAAAAAAATATTAGTATCAAATAAGTATTGAATTAGGAAGACACGTTCATTCTTCTCTTTTATTTCCACTAAAATAAATTAATATATTTTTTATAAAAAAAAGTTATATTATTTTTTCTCAATTTATATCACTCATTTTCCTTACTAGGTCGTCTTTAAAAACTGACATATATTTATATTTAGTAACAATTTAAAATTTTAGAATATCAATTTTATTCTCAATAAAATAATTTATAATTATATAAATATTTATAATTTATTTAAAATTAAATTTTTAATTATTATTTTTTAAATTTTTATGTCAAATTGAACAACCTCATATAAATTGAAACAAAGAAAGTATGAGATGTAATATATAACTAGGAATGTCCAAAAGCTCATACTGCATGCTGCAGTGTGATGTGACCATATATCGGCTTTGGACAATATATTGGACAAAGATTTGAAAAAGAAAACTCTAATAAAGCTATAATTCGTTTATCTTTTTATATGTCGTAATAGCAAAACATTGTCTTAACTCTATTACAAATAGTTATCGAATAATATTTGTTTAATTTAAAAAATTAAGAGATATTTATTATTTTGTGTCTATTTTACCTTTACTATTAAATATATTATTTAATATCTAATACATTTTTTAAAGTATTAAATTTAATATATATTCAAAGGGTCTATATTAGTTGATCACTTTCCATTTTGTATGGTGTTTAAGAAATTATAAATAAAAAGATAATTTTACTAATTCACCCTTTAAAAAATTGAAAATTTTACAAACAAATATGAACACTTTCAAAAAGAATTAATTGCAAGGATAATATATGAAAAAATTATTTAATGCTTTCTTGATTTAGTAAGGTGGTCAACTAATATGGGGAAACTACTTTTAGTATAATGATCAACTAATATGAGACGGGTGAGTATAATACTGTTACTCCTATTATTTATTGTTTATTTAGGTGTTTGTCAAATTAATAGTGGACAATTATTGTTAAACACAGGAAAACCCCTTCCTAGATTATGCAATGGTGTTTGGATAAAAATGAAGTCATAAATTTATAATTCAAAATAAGCTATAAATATTTGTATTACTATAGATTATATAAAATAATTTTTTTAAATTGATTTATTACTGTGTTCGTCTTCAAATACTTGTTATATTTTCTATTTTTAGAAGTCAATTTGACTAATGTTCAAGTTAAATTGAATTAAAATAATTTATATTTTACAATTAAATTTTTAATATTTGAAAACTATATAATAAAAAAATACTATAAATTACATTTTTTTCATATCAATATGATGGAGAAATATAATTAACATGAAATAATGATATCTCTTTTGTTTCTTTCTAATAACTTCCCGTGATACTTAAATAGGATTGAACGACTTTTTATCAGTTAGAAAATGTTGATTAAAATTTATATAATTAACTCTTAAAAAGTAAATATAACATAAACAGAGAGAATATTAAATATAATAAAATATTATTTTTTGGAACTAATTTTTTTAAAAAAATAGTATCATATAAATTTCTACTGAGCATACAATAATTTTGAACAATTGAAGATGATAACTAGGGTATAGCTCAATTGACGACAGGATCGGCTCAACAGTGTTAAAGAATAAATCATATGCTTTAGTCCCCTAAATTTGAAGGGCCTCATTTCTTAATAATATTATATTATATTTATTTTTATAAAATATTATAGAAAAGGTAAACGTTCTCCAATAAAATAAAAGAATTATTAGAAGAAACTGACATATTTAAAGTACTATGTCTCAATTCTCATGAAAGATAAGGAGTATAGAATAAGAATGAATATTATCAACTGAAAAAAATATCAAAAGAAATTAATTATATAAAAGTTATTAACAATTTAAATTTAAATTTTTTATTTAATTATAATTTTAGATCACTAATATGTTTGAGTCGTCGAACCTTCACTTTATTCCCCACTCCACCCCTCCTCAAGGGGGGTGGGGGCATCTCCCAAGCCGGCCCTAAAATAGGGCATAGTGATTAAAATACATTTGACCAGAATGTGACTAGTGTATAAAGCATGAAATTAATGAGGTCAATCATTCATTTGCATATGGACTTTCTTTTAACACATTAAAATAATAGTGTTTAATTAAATTGGAAATTGTATATAATAAAGTAGATAAAAGGAAGATTAAGGAACAAAAGAATGTCCCCTTCATATTTTGCTTCATCATTACTCAATGCCTCTCTTCTTCACTAGGATTCTTTACACAACTCACGAGGTGGGGTATTTATATTATATTTAATTAAATTTGTTCTTCTTTTTTGTCCTCTTTTAAGTTTAATTTATGTCCTATATATAATATAATGCTTAACCCTAAAACAAAGTAGCCAAATGCGTTAAGCAATCATACACTATAGTATATCAATCTCCCATTTATGGTTCGTTACGCTAAATTCTCACGAATCCCAAATCCAACTAATCCCCTTTTATTCAACTAAATATAAACAACAAAAGAGATATTTAGTGGTAATAATTTTTTTCTTTTAGTGGCATTTATAAAGAAAAAAAGGGAAAATTATATGGTTAAGTAAATTAATATTATTTAATTACTCACTATAGTTATAGTTTGCTATAATTACCACTCCCGACTAACATTAGCCATTAATTACGTGGGCTGACCTCGAATTAGTATAATTAGCCACATTTGTATAATTCGCAACTAATAACAATTCTTCGTTTGATTTGTATTTGTATATGATGGTTTGTATTTGCATATGAGGATGATTTCCTTTGGTTTTTCAGTTTTATCACCATATACATTCAATCTTTTTGTGTATAACTTTTTAAAGTTTGTATAAACATGTAGTTTTCGGATTTTGTATAATATATTTTATATAATGTAATCTATATAATATATTTTGTATGATTGTTTAAAGGTCATATGTTTATGTTTGTATCAATTTGTTATTTCGAGTTTTATCATATTTGCATAATTTCAGAGTTTATATTACTCAATTATACAAAAACACACGAATTATACAAACGAGATGTGAATTATACAAATTATTTCCCTCTCTTGCTCACCTCTCTCCTCCGATTCCTCTCTCAATCTCGCTCGTCAGATATACAAATACATATGTATAATATACAATTATCTAATTGATATACATATACAATTCACCTCTCTCCCACTCGCTGCCCTCTCCCACTTGCCGCCCTCTCTCACTCACCTCTCTCCTCCTTCTCCCAATCTCACTTGCCACTCTCCTCTCTATAACATATAGCTATGAATTGTAATTAGTAAACTATAGTTATGGAGCGTAATTAGGCTATTTTTGAGTGGTTATATTCAAAAGTTTCCAAAAAAATGCTAATTAGAAATACTCACATTATATTATTATTGCAAATATAATATAACAATAATTATATTATTGCCACTAATAATTACTACAAAAATCTTGTATTTGTTTTAGTGTGCCTTCTTAGCTTGGAATAGTAGGAATTTAGAGGAAGAAAAAAAAGAGCAATAGGATTTGATATATCCATCAATTTTGTTATTTAGAGCTGATATATAGTGACTCATACATAACCTATTGTAATACAAATGATTCACGTATACAAATTGCAAAGTTGCTGAATTGATGCCTTCCGATTATCAAATGTGATCATATTTTAGATCTTTCTCTTCAGCTAAAGTGACAGATAAATAGGACATAAAAAAGAAAGCAGGTTAACCAGAAAATTCACGGAAAGAAGGGAAAATTATTGGCAATTATTTGAGACAAGAATTATAATTAAGAGAATTTATTGAAATAAAAAAAAAATAGGGAAATTAAAAAGAAAATGGGACAGTGTAGTAGTTAAAAGTTATGCGTAAGATTGAATTAATACAAAGAAATATATATTTAGTTGACTTGAGACTAAGATTTAGCTCTCTCGTGATCATTTGTTGAAAGCTAGTGACCAACCATGCATACATTAAATATTATTCACTCACTAAAACTAAATTGTACAGAAAATTAACTTATAATATATCATAGTAAACAATATTGTTTAGATAAGAATAATTATATTGATCGAAAAAAATTAGTGTGTATTTATCCTTAAAAGGGGAAATTACATAAATCTTACTAGTTTAGGAGCTAATTACTTAAATACAATCTAGTTTGAAATATTACGTATCTTACCATATTTGCATGCCTCTAGAAACATCCAGATACATGGATCTTATATACATGAGGTCAAATTTAGGTGTAGTTTGTTGTAGATACATTGTATCCAAGTGACTTCGCATGTATTTGGGATACATAGCATATCTCGCTCTCCTCTCTCACATTTCGCTCGTCACGTAGCTGGTATCCCAGATACATGCAAATCACTCTGGATACATAGCGATACATGTATCTAGTGTGATTTGCATGTATATGAATACATATATACGAATCTCGCTTGCCTCTCTCTCTATTTTGTGTATCTGGTAGCAAACATATGTGTAAGATATGTAGGAGGCTCTTAATTAATAGTAAGATACATAATATTTTAAAAATATAGATAATAATAGTATACATGATACTGAAATATATCTTAGAATTTTAGTGGTACTTAGTTAAAGAATAACTAGGAATTGTTTTGCAAAAAAATAAGTTGAACCATCATCATCATGCAATGTAAAAACATTAGGAAAAAGTTTTTAAAAAAAGAGGAAACGGACATTAGTGATGAATCAGCTAAGCCCTTTTTCCTTTTTCGTTTATGGCAATTAAGAAAAGAGATACGGCGCCAACTCTAAACCCACCATAGCAATAGCAAAGGCATGTTAACATGTCTTATCTTCAATAGTATTAAGATAAGGCGTTTTTCATATATAATAAAGTGCACCAAACTCTGATTGCCTTCTCTAACTTTTTGCTAATGAAATTTCCCCTTTTTTCCTTGCTATATTATGTTTAATTATACCTTTTGTGTCTATTCAATTTTCAATAGTGTTACTCTCAAATATCATGTTAGCTACAAATTACTCTATCTCCAAGGGAGGAAATAAATCAAATAAATTGCAACAATTTGATTACTACTACATGCACAATATGTAATATATTCATACTCAAACACAAAGTCCAACTGAACTTAAATACACTCCCGATCTTGTAACATTAGTGAAATACACTCCTAAATTCTCATCAAGTTTAGAGGTGTTTTCAAAATTTTTATTGGATTTTTATTAAAAGTCTCAAGTTTCTACAAGAGTTTGAGACCACTTGTTATGTTATGTGGTAGATTGAGGGTGTATCTAAATTTAGTTAGTAAAGTAGAAGTATTTTTAAGGTTATAACTGTTGGGTATAACAATTGTTGAGTATAGCAAGAGTTAATGGAAAATGGAGGGAAGATGAAAAGATGAATTGGGAAAGATTCTCTTATGCTTTAAGAAAGGGCATTTCTCCCTCATTGGTGGTGGAAAGAAAAATAGATGTGTTTAATTAGAGAAACACTTCTATTAGTTGTTAAAAGGGTTGGAAAGAGGGATACCCTTCACGTCGGCGTCGGCGGCGTCGCTCACTCAGCTTCGGCTTCGGAAAATTATCAAGAGATTATTTTTTTGACAAAGTTTTGTTTTAATTATTTAATTAAATTAAATTAAATGGCCAAAACGTTTCAACTATTTAGTTAGTTAACCGAAACGTTACGATCCGACTCGGATTCGCGCGACCCGTTTTATTTAAAGTCTTTCCCATTATATTTTGAATTTTCCGCCGTTGGAAATGATTGTTCTGAAAGGTTGCAACTTTCAGGAACAGCCATGACCATTTGAAAGGTTGCAAACTTTCATGAATGGTCGTGTGGATTCTGAAAGGTTGCAACCTTTCAGAACCAGTTCCTCTTGGCTATAAATACCCGTAACTCTTTAGACTTTTTACTTACGAAAATTTTTGATTTCTTCTTCTTCGTCTACACAAATTTTCTTGGTCTGCATGAATTTACCAGTGAAGAAACTCCGGTGCATGCTGTTGAAATGCCAGACAGAGAAAAATTCATGACTATTGAAGCATGGAAACAGACAAACTTCTTATGTAAGGGCTACAGTTTGAGTGCTTTAGCGGATGACTTATATAATGTCTATAGTGCAATAAAAACTTCGAAAGAATTGTAGGATGCACTTGAGAAGAAATATAAGACAGAAGATACATGCTTGAAAAAGTTTGTGGTCGCAAAGTTTTTAGACTATAAAATGTCAAATAGTAAAACTATTGGATCACAAGAGCAAAACTTCAACTTATTTTCCATGATCTGATTACTGAGGATATGGTAGTAAATGAAGTTTTTCAAGTGGATGCAATGATTGAGAAGTTACCTCTTTCGTGGAACAACTTCAAGAATTATCTAAAGCACAAACGTAAGAAAATGAAGCTTGAAGATCTTGTGATTCGGCTCAAGATTGAGGAAGATAACAAAGCCGTCGAAAAAAAGTCTCGTAAGAGTTCAACAATAATTGGAGTTAATATTGTTGAAGAAGCTCCTACCAAAAGCAAGAAGAGAAAGAAGTCCAACGGACAGAAGTCAGAACAGACCAAGAAGAAATTCAAGGGCAACTGTTATAATTGTGGTAAGGCTGGTCATAAGTCTTCTGACTGTCGTGCTCCAAGAAAGGATTAAGACAAAGACAAAAGCAAAAGTCAAGCAAACATCGTGGAAGAGATGGAAGATGCAGATGACCTCTGTGCAATGATCTTGGAGTGCAACTTAGTTGGAAATCCCAAGGAGTGGTTTCTCGACTCATGTGTCACTCGACATATTTGCTCTGCGAAAGAAGCATTTGCAATGTACACTCCTGCTGAGTTCGATGAAGATTTGTTCATGGGGAACACAACAACAGCAAGGATTGCAGGAACTGGGAAAGTGATGTTGCAAATGACATCCGGCAAGGTGTTGACTTTGAACAACATTCTGCATGTTCCTACTATTAGAAAGAATTTAGTTTCTGCTGAACTGCTCGTTAAGAACGAATTTAAGTGTGTCCTAGTTAGTGACAAAGCTGTAATAAGTTCAAACTGAATGTAATGGTTGTTGACAGTATTAATAAGAATTCTGCTTCTGTTTACTTATTGGAGTCAAATGATTTATGGCATGCCCGTTTGAGATATATAAATTACAAAGCCTTACGAAAATTGATTACTTTAGAAGTATTGCCTGATCTCAAAAGTGATAAATCAAAATGTGAAATCTGTGTGGAATGTAAGTTTGTTAAACATCCGTATAAGTTTGTTGACAGGAATTCTAAACCTTTAGACTTAATTCACACAGATATATGCGATATGAAGTCAATACTATCTCGTGGTGGAAAAAAGTATTTTATAACTTTTATTGACGATTGCACTCGATTTTGTTATGTATATTTGCTTAATAGTAAGGATGAAGGAATTGATGCATTTAAGCAATACAAAAATGAATTGGAAAATTAATTGAATCTAAAGATAAAAATAATTTGGAGTGATAGGGGTGGAGAATACGAATCTCTTTTTTTGTAGAGATATGTTTGGAATATGATATTATTCATCACACCACAGTCAAATGGTTTGGCGGAACGGAAGAACAGAACATTAAAAAAAATGATGACAGCATTGATAATCAACTCTAGTTCATCGTGAAACTTGTGCGGGAAGCCTTCCTTACAGCTAACAAGATACTCAATAGAATACCCCGTAGCAAAACACAATCAATTCCATATGAGTTATGGAAAGGAAGGAAATTCAACTTGAAATATTTCAAAGTGCGGGGGTGTCTAGCCAAGGTAGAGGTTCCTTTACCCAAGAGGGTGAAAATTGAACCCAAAATAGTGGATTGTGTATTTATTGGATATGATGTGAACAGTAAGGCCTGTCGATTTTTGGTTCACAAATCTGTTAATCCTGAAATTCATGTTAATACGGTAATTGAGTCAGATAATGTTGAGCTCTTTGCACATATTTATCCGTAAAAAACTGAATGTGAGTCGACAAGTGAAAGACCTAAACGACCACGTGAAGAATTAATGGAAAATACACAACCTAACAAGGATCCTAGGCGTAGTAATTGCCAACGGAAATCCACTTCTTTCGAACTAGATTTTGTGGCATTCCTGCTTGAAAATGAGCCTCAAACATTTAAAGCAGTTATGTCTTCGTTTGAGTCAACGTATTGGAAAGAAGAAGTCAATAATGAGATCGAATCAATTTTAAATAACCATACTTGGGAATTGGTTGATCTTCCTCCAGGAAATAAACCTTTGGATCAAAGTGGATCTTTAAAAGGAAAATAAAAGTCGATGGGACTATTGACAAATATAAGGTTAGACTAGTAGTCAAAGGATACAGACAAAAAAAATGGCTGGACTACTTTAATGCATACTCTCCAGTAACAAGGATAACATCAATTAGGATGTTAATAGCACTAGCGGCAGTGCATGATCTTAAAATCCACCAAATGGATGTCAAGACAACCTTTTTAAATGAAGAGTTGGAGGAAGAAATTTGCATGGAACAACCTGAAGGGTTTGTCGTTCCTGGTAAAGAATAGAAAGTGTGCAAGCTTGTGAAATCATTTTATGGGTTCAAGCAAGCACCCAAACAATGACATGCTAAATTTGACCAAACGATGTTGGCAAATGGATTCAAGATTAACGAATGTGAAAAATGTGTTTACATTAACAACGTTCCGAATCATGAAGTCATTGTTTGTCTGTATGTTGATGACATGTTAATAATGAGTAGATATATTGACGATATAAATGCTACTAAGCGCATGTTGTCCAGCAAGTTCGATATGAAGGACTTAGGAGTTGCTGATTTGATATTAGGGATCAGGATTCTCAAAACTCCCCAGGGACTAGCATTATCTCAATCTCATTATATTGAAAGAGTATTTGATAAGTTCAAGTACTTGAATTTCAACAATGTCAAAACTACAATTGATCTAATTAAGCTTTATATTTCAAAAGAGTAAAAGTGAAAGTGACTCTCAATTGGAATATGCAGAGTGTTGGAAAGTTTGATGTACATTATGAATTGTACGCGATCAGATATAGCATGTGTTATTAGCAAATTGAGTCGATTCACTAGTAATCCTAATCAAACTCACTGAATGGCAATGAAACGTGTGTTGAGGTATTTGAAACATATCCTGCCGTGATTGAAGGATACAGTGATGCAAATTGGATCACCGGGTCTAATGAAGTAAAATCCACAAGTGGTTATGTGTTTAAACTTGGTGGAGGAGCAGTCTCTTGGAAATCATCCAAACAGACATGTATCGCTCACTCCACAATGAAATTTGAATTTATTGCCTTAGATAAGGTCGGTGAAGAAATTGAATGACTCTGAAATTTCTTAGAGGATATTTCATTCTGGCCCAAACCTGTGGGACCTATTTGCATACATTGTGATAGTCAACCAGCAATAGGTAGGGCAGAAAGCGTCATATACAACGAAAAGTCTCGTCATATACGACGGAGACATAGTACCGTAAGACAACTGTTCTCTAGTAGAATTATCACAATTGACTATGTGAAGTCAAGCGATAATGTGTTAGATCCACTAACTAAAGGCCTAGTAAGAGAGGCAGTTGAAAGATCATCTAAGGGAATGGGTTTACGGCTTAGGATACGTCATCATGGCGGTAATTCTATCTAGCAGACTGGAGATCCCAAGAGCTATATTCAAGGAGAAAAACAAAGTTGTGACTGACGGTTCGACATTGTGAATCAACTCAATCCATTCTCATGATGAAGACGATGTTCAGGAACGAGGTTAAAACATTAAGGCTTGTTAATGAGTTAATAAAGCTTAAAGTTTTTGATAATTTGCTAAGTTTGGCAGATTTGACCAAATAGTATATCTACGAGATGACACGATTAGAAATCACCTATGTGAGTGTGAAGTGTAAGCCGCTTCAAAGAGAATTTTATGTCAAAAGCCTATTCTCTATACACTAATGAAATCAGGAGGTGTTCATGGCTTAAACGAACAAAACCGTAAAAACCATAAACAGTAAAGGGTTAATTGTGTGACATATGGTTGTCTAGGTATACACCAAACCTCGACGGTTCAAAGATATCGCATCTACCGATTGACCGAGTATATCCGACATATGTTCACTATGGAAAGTCCAAGGGGAAACCTTATTATCCAGATGCAATTGATCCTTGCTTGTAAAGTACACAGTCGTTCGTGCATTCCTTTATGTTATGACCATTCCCCATTAATGTGAGGGATTGTTGGGTATAACAATTGTTGGGTATAGCAAGAGTTAATGGTAAATGGAGGGAAGATGAAAAGAGGAATTGGAAATGATTCTCTTATGCTTTAAGAAAAGGCATTTCTCCCTCATTGGTGGTGGAAATAAAAATAGATGTGTTTCAATAGAAAAACACTTCTATTAGTTGTTAAAAGGGTTAAAAAGAGGGACCCCCCTCGCGCCGTCGTCGCTCGTTGGCTTCGACTTTGGCTTTGGAAAATGATCGATCAAGAGATTATTTTTTGGACAAAGTTTTGTTTTAATTATTTATTTAATTTATTAAATTAAATTAAATGGCCAAAATGTTTCAACTATTCAGTTAATTAACTGAAATGTTCCTACCCGACTCAGATCCATGCGACCCATTTTATTTAAATTCTTTCCCGTTTTATTTTGAATTTCCCGCCGTTGGAAATGACTGTTCTTAAAGGTTGCAACTTTCAGGAACAATCATGACTGTTTGAAAGGTTGCAAACTTTCATGAATGGTCGTGTTGATTCTGAAAGGTTGCAACCTTACGAAACCAATTCCTCTTGGCTATAAATACCTGTAATTCTTCAGACTTTTTACTTACGAAAATTTCTGATTTCTTCTCCTTCTGCACAAATTTTCTTCGTGTACTTTACTGTCGTTGAGTGGCTCGTTGACACCAGCATTTTGGGTATCAATACACTGGTGATTGAGATCATTCTATCCTGGGAGGACATATTCTAAATCAAACCTCAGATACTAGAGGGGAATAATTTTCTTAAGGGGACATTGTGCATTTAGTGGGCGTGATCTTCTTCTTGTTCTAGTTTTTACAGATTTTGGTATGTTTTTACAGATTTTAGTTTTGTGAATCAAATTTTGTTCTTCTGTTCTTCACTGGTTAATTAAACTTTGGTAACTTCGTATTTCTGCAAAGTTTATTGTAATCAGTAGTACTGTTTTAAACACAGATTGATCAACAATCACTAATTCAGAAACAAAACTAATAATAATTTACATCAAATTCAAGAATACTCTAAGTACTTCTCTCTCTAAAGTAAAACTAATAAAAGGAAAAAACATTAGTGCTTGTCTGATATTTCACAAATTATTTGGAGGCTGATTATATGCCTCCCCTTCTTATGTTGACATTATTCCTTGTTTCATTCTTTCCCCACAAATTATTATTACTAAAAATGAACCATCACGTCCTGCTAATATTTTACTTATATATATATATATATATATATATATATATATATAATAAAGTTCAATAATAGAGAAAATTTACTAATTAAGTTCCAGTGGAAATTTTAATGTGTCGCCTAACATCTCTTCACATAGAAACCTCACTAATAAATTAATGTGTAGAAATTAACAAGTTTTAATGAAAACTACCTACTCTTTTTTCCTTCCTCCAACCCTTCAATTAGGTGCTAAAATTCAATTTATTATTTTTAGTTACATTAAGTACTATAGGATGTGTAGTAACAATAATATAATGTACCATCATCAAATAACGTGGTCCAGTGGATTAGACTATTCCTCTCTTAATTAGATGTATCGGGTTCAATTTGGTGGGGAGATTTTTGCCCTACAGGAGCGAATTCAAAATAATCAAACTCTAATACGAGTACCAAACACCGAATGAGTTCTGAAAAAAAATAGTATAATGTGTAAGCTAATAAGTAGAGCTAAAGGGATGGCCTAGCTAGTAGTGGCATGCAGTTAAGTTGCTAATGGCATAATAAAGCAGTATTCATTCCGCCCCACCACCACCAACCTTAATGCTAAAAGTAACAAACAATGAGATTTGCATTCCACCAGATCCACATCTTGAACCTTATCACATTACTCTCTCCTAAGGGGAAAAGACATTTTACTTTTGCCTCCCACAATTAGATGGCGTTTAGATTGGCTTAAAAGTTAGTCAAACCTATTTTTAAGTTAGCTTTTGATTTATGAAAGTATTTTTTATGTCCATTTTTAATTGTCATGTTGCACTTTTTGAAAGTTAATTTGACTAATTTTTAAAATTAAATTAAATTACATTAATTCGATATTTTAAACAAAATGTTTAGATATTAAAAAACTATACAAAAAGTACTATAAATTTCACTTTTTACATATCAATATAATGAAAAATACATTGTAAAATGTTAATCAAGTTACTATCATTTGACTCTAAAAAAGGAAACTATTACAATTAAAAGTGGACGGATGTAGTATTTGACAAATATAAAAATAACTTAAAATTAAAAAAAAAATGACTTAAAATAAGTTGGGAAGTATTTGGCAAGGTTAAGAATAACTTGAAATAAGTTAAAAACCAAAAGTAGGTCTCCCCTACTTTTTATTTTTTGACTTAAAAATCATTCCATTTTAACTTTTTTTTTAGTTAAAAACTAAGTATTTTTTAAGCCAATCCAATTGGGCGCTTAGGGGTGAATCCATATGTTCTGTTCCATGTTTAATGCACTCATTGCGTAATACATGTGTTGTTTTGTATATAATTAGTAGACGTTTTGATCATGAAAATCAAAAAAATATTTACAACTTTTAAAGTTGAAATTTTGTTTGGTAATATTTTTTATAAGAAATATTTAGAATTTGAATGTATTTTACTAAAATATGATTTATACCTTGTAATTTTTAAAATTAGCAAAATCATCCAACTCGACTAATTTACCTCAAACATAAAGTTAAATTTGCTTTAGAAAAGTATTATCTCAAAATAGATGGTCACATAATAAAGTTTAAATTAGATATTATATACGAGCTAATACATATTATTACAAATATTTTTTTCACTTTATTTAAAAAATTTAAAATTGGAGTTGAAGATGAGTTGTGTTTGGTTATTGTTTTTGTAAATGATAGTTGTTAGTTTGAATGTAATTTTGATAAAAACATGAAATACGATTTAAACAAAAAATATAACTTTATGGGATTATTTTTATAAAAAAAATTAGGATAAATTTGTAAAAGAAAAATATAATGAAAATTAAAAAAAAATGAAGATAAGATTTTGATGTTTTCAAGTTATATTTGAAATTTTCATGATCAAATAATAATTTTCAAATAAAATAATCTGAAAAGAAGTAAAATATTTTGTGTCTAATGAGTAAAGAAGTTATAACAAGTATAGGACATTTCGTGTTTTTTTACTCCTTCCTAAAAACTTTCATCTTTTTGCTCTTTTGATAATCGAATTCATAATCTTAGAATTGAAAATAATGAATACTTACTATCGGAGCAACTTCTCGAACTATAAAAGTATAATGATTTGTAGTAGGAACCCAAAACTAGCATGATGGGTTGGTCAATAAATTTGAAGGGTAAAGAGCTCACTTACCATGCACGTAAAGGCAATTGTCTCATAACAAGGGAGCAAAAAGCAATCTCTTTTGCTTACACGGTCCTCCAATTAACTTACTTACATTTTCTTCTTCTTTTTTTACACCTACCTAATAATTAAGCAACTTAATCCATATCCTTAAATAACAAAACTAAATATTCGTTAATGCCAAATTGCTGAATTTAAGAATTCAAACGTTGTGAATAGGATAGCTTGTATTGTGCATTAGATCTCATGCTACTATGCTAAATATTTAAAATAAAATATTTTTTATAATTTTGTCAGTCCAAATTATTATCTAAAAATTAAAGTTTAGAAGAAGATTTAATTTATTTTCAAGTCGCGCTAATTAGCATGAGTTAAAAATTTTCTTTTGAACTTATATGTATTGATAATATAATTCTTTTTATAGTGTCTCGTATAATGCTATCATACTTTTAAAAAAGAAATTTAGTAAAATTAATTATTAAAGCTATTTGACTAATTATTATTTATATCTTTTTTCTGCAAATTGAGTTTTATTTTACTCTATCGAAAAAATTATACTATTTATTTTCATAATATAAATCAACTTTATTAAATTAATTTATTAATTATATTTTGAAATTTTAAATTTTCCTATAATATTACTTTATATAGTTATTTAAAAATGAAAATAGTATTGGAATGAAAATAATAAATTTATCATTATTTGTTAAAATAAATAAATAAAATAATAAAGTAGAAAATCATTAAATGATAAAAATATCTTCTAATTATATATTAATTTCGGAAAGCACACACGTTGACGCTGGCATGAATAAAGTAAGTCGTAATTATATTAGTACTACTTTTTTGGTTTTGTATAATAACAGCAGACATCAATCCAACCTCCTAACCTGGGTCCAGCAGGGTATTTTATAATTATACTTAAAATAAATTGTTTGATGTTTTTCTCAAGGATTCACTTTCTATGGTGAAAAAAAAATAGGTATATTTCAGCATTCAGCATAATGTTATTGAGTACGTACTAGCATAGGTTATTTTCGTAGATCTCAAAATTCTATGGGACTCCATTAGATCAGTTTTGTTTCTATTAGACTTTTTAAAGATTGGTTTACCTTAAAATTTAATTTATGTATAGAATATTTATAAAGATCATATCTCACAATGATATCGAACTCTTCTTGATAATCAAATACTTCAAAGGATTCACAAAATTCTTTTTACACGGAAATCAAATAAATTCTAAAGAGGTCAAAATTTTTCTATATTCGCATGAAAATTCTAAGAGAAGAATCAAGAGAACAAACAGATTTGTATTCATATTATTTTATTAATATAATTATATATTTTTTATATTTTCCTTATGATTACAATTTTTTTTTATCACTTAAAAAATTGTTGCAAACAATTAAATATTAACTATGTCCCTTTTTAGTTGTTATAGTGCGCTTTTGGAAAGTTAATTTGACTAATTTTTAAAACTAAATTAGATTACATTCATTCGATATTTTAAATATTCAAAAACTATACGAAAAGTACTATAAATTTCAACATTTTTCTTATCAATTTTATGGAAAAATACTTCTTAAAATATTTATCAAAATTTATATTATTTGACTATAAAATAAAAAGCTATGACAACTGAAAAGAAAAGAGGGAGTAATATTTTCTTAGAGTTGTTTCCTTTTTGGGTATGGATAAGGTTTAGTGATAATTGAGTGAGATAAAACCTAAATGTGGGGTCCACAAACTCTGTTTGACCACATTGTGACTCCTGTCACCTGTGCCCCCACCCCTCATTTCTTTATGAGATACATAATTATAAATGTGGAGATTCATTTCAATTTTCAACAGACGGGTTTAACATTTATACGCAATTATATTTTATTTTATTTGTTAATTTCAAAATTATTTATTAAAAATATACTTTATCGTTTTGAATGGAATGGTCTAATTTGATTGATACGAACTTTAAATAATAAAAAAAGTTTTTCATCTTATGATTTTAAAATAAAATTATATCAAATATATCAAAATGCTCTTTAATCTTATGGCTTAAATAATAAAAAAAGTTTTTCATCTTATGATTTTAAAATAAAATTATATCAAATATATCAAAATGCTCTTTAATCTTATGGCTTTAAGTGAAAAACTGAAATTAAAGTGTTGCAAAAAAAGAGTGGATCATTCTCAGTGGCGTACGCATGAATTTTTCAAAGCGATGTCACCATTTAAAGAACAAAAATGGCTCAAAAAGAAAATCAATGAAGTTTTTGCTTTAGACCCCCAAAAATTTGAGGCACATTAATAGTGAACTTTATGAAAAAATATTTTTCTTAAAAATATAAAATTTTGATTAAATTAGAAAAAAATAAAAATTGTTTATTTTTTAAATTAGATAATATTATAGAATTTTAAATTAAACCACTCACATCTTCATATTATTAAATAAAGTTTTATACAACATTATTTAAAAGATTAACATCTTTAAAAGAAAATGAAAAAAAAAAGAATAAGTTATAGGGCCTTATATTTAAAATTGATTTTAGACCACTAATTTTGTTGGATAACATTTGTTAAGAATTCAAAAAAAATAATGAATTATTGTAATAATATTATATTAGAAAAAGATGGTCCAAATCATATTAATAAAGCTCAATTCAAGTACATTACTACCGTTCTCCGAGATTTCATATTTTGAAAGGTATACATAATATCCTCATTAGAAACACGACTAAAAAATTCAAGCACATAATAAAATAAATAGAATAGCAAAAAAATACTAACATGATATATATCGAATAAGCATCATTATATGATTTTGGAAAATATAAACTTAGTAAAATTATGTAGAAATAATCATGAAGTTGTTGTTATTCACTTTATTAGTGTGTATGAGNTCATATTTTGAAAGGTATACATAATATCCTCATTAGAAACACGACTAAAAAATTCAAGCACATAATAAAATAAATAGAATAGCAAAAAATTACTAACATGATATATATGGAGATTCGAGATATCGAATAACGATAATGGATGAACAAGAACGGAAAGAAAATTGAAGAAACTCAAAAGTAAATATATAAATATAAGGATTTAAAGAGTCAACACTACTTTTATTTAACTATAATTTTAATCAATAAAGGACTCAAAGATTTTGAGTTTTATTTTAATTCTAAAAATAAAAAGAGTAGTTAGATTTTGAATGAATTAGAGTGGATCGGTAGGTTTTTAATGAAGGGACCTATTGTTTTGAATTTAAAACAAAAAAATCTAAAATGTGGAGAAAAAAGCAAAAATTAAGAGAAAAAAAAGTGAGGAAATCGAACTCAGGATGCAACACATTAGATGTAGTGCCTCTGTCATCTGCACTAGGAGTCATATAAGGAGTGTCCTTTTAATTATTTTTATCTTCAAATATTTTATTTTTATTTTTATATAGGTATATTTCGTAAAAAAATTCAACGAAGCCGTGTCACGTGACACACATTACATGTACATAAATCAGCCCCTGATCATTTTTTTTAAACAGACTAAAAAGAAAAATGAGTCATGTTTTTTTTTTTTAATTAAAGGGAGTATATTTTAATAGTTTAAATTTTTAAATAAGATAATCACACATTTTAATATAGTATCTCATCGTCCTTCATTATTAAAAGAATTTCTATGTGTTTGGTTCATGAAAAGAAAAATCAGATTCATAACTAAAAAAACATGTTAAAAATATAATTAAATAACAAAAAATTCTAATATATCTCTAACAACTTAAAATTTCTATGATTCACTTAAAATTTCATATGAGAATCATAGAATTTTAACATGGTATTAATTCCACATACTTAAGTCTTAACCATAAAAAAAAATCATGTCCATATATAAATGAACGTATCGAGAATATAATTAAACCATTATAAATATATTCAATAATAATTTAACTTTTTTAAATAAGATGGGATAGCTAGTACTTGAATTCTATATCGTTAAACTTAAAATAATGACAACTAAGTAGGCGTTTGGCCATGTGATAGTATCATATCACGATATGAAATCGTGAAATGGAATCAACGTTTGGACATGCGATTTTACGCTGATTCCATCTCATGATTCCATATCATGAGATGTGATTCTATATTCTTCAAAAGCCATGATATGAAAATTTCATACCATGATTTGAGATGTTTTTAATACAAAAATTGATCCATAAGTTTATATTTTGTTAAAACAATCTCACATTTATATCTACTAACCATTTATTTTATATGTAAATAAAATTTATAATGACATCATTACTTTTTCAAATTTATTAGTCTCACCGACATAAAATTTATTATTTTCACCAACATATAGTCACTTTAACGCACACCAACCGATTGTTGAGTAATATTAAAGATTAGTATACTACAATTTATGTTTAATATTTTTTATTGAATTAAAGTTAGATGTAACAGTTACTTAAGTGGAGAACAAATAACAATGTAATAATTTATTATGCGATTTTATAAATTTTTGTTTATTTGGTAAGATTGAATAAACAATTGAGGTTATTTTAATAATTTTACAACTTATGAAATTTTCTTATGTTTATAAGAAAATATATAACATCAAAAAAATTTCATATCGCATGTTCAAATAAAGCTTTAATTTCATCTCATAATTTCATATCATGATATCATATCGCATGGTCAAACGAGCCCTAAATAAAGAGATTAACGGATATGGGGTGGATAAGAAAGGAAAGTGAAAGTATGATTTTGGCTTGGAGGAGACTCAAGCATCACGTGTTTAGAAGCGTGCTAGTATCTGACTCGAATTACGAGGACGGAATTGGTGTTTAAACATATGGAAAATGCGTTAAGCAACATCCTCTGTCATTCCCACATATAGAAAATTCATTTTTACGTTAATATATTTACATTATTTTACTAAAATATTGAATATTAAACTATCCCACTTGTGCCGTCTTAAATATTTATCTCTTTTCCTTTTTAATCTATACACGTGTGTAATCCTGAAACTACTTTAATAATCCTTCAAACTATGCTATAAAATAATAGTAGTATCACAAGTTTAACTTCAATGGATAAGATTTATCTAGCTAGGTTTAAAGTTGAAGTTCTAAAAATAGAAAATATATGATTAAATAAACAAGTAGTGAGATTGAACGAACCTATGCATAAACATGCATGGAGGAGGGGTAAGTATGAAATTCTCGAATTAAGAGAAAATTTTTGCTTAGATTTTACTCTGTTTAAGAAGTGGGAAGTAAGGAATTGATGAGTAAATAACATATTCCAAAAATTTAGTTGAAGACTAGTAGTACAATATTTTGTTTTTAATCGATCTATTTTTTTTTTCAAAAGAAGAGTGAATACTAACGTAACAAGTCATTCGAAGATTCGTCAACAACAATCAACCCTAGGGTACATAATTTTATTTTTTTACTTCATCAACACTTAATCCATAGTTAAAGAAATTGTGTCAAAGTGAATCCTTTCCTCACATTTACACTTGCAATCTTTTCTTTAATTCTACTTTTCTAATAAAGTACAAGTGGTCGACTTTTTTAGTTTTTCTACTTGATCCACGAGATAGTAATAAAATCTACATATATTTTATTCTTTTCAAACCTTCCTTGTGAGAATTTCACGAAATATATTATGATTTTTAATATATATTTACATAGAAATAACAAGAAGAAAATAATTTATTTTCATACCACAATATGTGGAATATAAGATTTTAATTTGAAACCTATAGTTATATTGATATAGACTTGTGGAGGGTCTCGCTCCATTATCCAATTTTGATTCAAGCAAGTAAATTAATAATGCATATTCTCTTATTCATTCAGAGGTAGAGCTAGGCGGGGTTCATGGGTTCGGACGCACTCACTAGCTTTATCGTAAATTATGTATTTCTATTCAATAGTTAAGGATATATATATATATTAACTGGTGAACCTCCTAATAAAATTGATTTGACAGTTTAGGGGTAAGAAAGGTAGTGAAATTGTTTTTTACGCTAGCTCCGCTGCTCTTATAAGTCTATATTAAGTGAACTGTTGAAATAATTTAAAATAAAATATTATTTAAAATAAAAGAGAATTTTTGAGATTTTTTTCTATATTTAATCCATTTTTAGTGAAGTCTTTAACTACTTCATATTTTCTATTAATTTTTTAAAATAATCAAAATTACATCAAGCGTTTGTTTTAAAAGTGGAAATATTAAAATTTGAAATTGAAAATAAAAAAAGAGTATTACGTATTTTCTCCTTTTGAATTATACCTTTCCTTAACAGAAACTCTACACAGAATATGTAATCTTTATTTTGTGACGTGGCAGGCGCATGCAGGTGCCACGTGAACAAAATGTTTGCTGATAGGGCATGATATTGTGCCACGTGTCTCGTTGAAAGAAAAGGCGTGCACCATTCCAAGGGAACAAACTTTACCTGTCTTCAAACCCTCCAACAAAAAAAAGTAGGACCCACAACTTTAACAAATTCTCCATATTTGTTACAAATATGAGCACACTAGTCCCCCATATTGTTACAAATTAGTTTTCCAACTCTAAAAGTTTTTTTCTATTAATAGAAAAAATCAATTCTATCTTTTTTTTTCCTTTTTGAATTATTAACATCATAGTATGATCAAACAACTAATAAGTCTAATCAACCATTTTTGCAAACATTCTTAACTAGAGGTTTTAAATTTGTATTTTAGATATATATGGAGAAAATTATATTAAAAGTGTCATCTTCAAATAAATTCTGCAATGCGTAATCTAAATTTAATCGAAACACGAATAATTGAGGATTCAAATTTCATTTTGTTACACGACGTTCGTTCAAGTTATAACTAGTGTATACTTTTGACTTGTCTAAATTTATTGTAATAAAAGATATTGGTGGAGTCAGAATTTTAATGAAAACATCGAATACAAAGAAGCTAAGGAGATTCGATATCAATATCCACCATTTTTTACTAACAAAGATTATAATAAATGGTAAATACTTTTATATCGTTATTCAGAAATCTCAAATTTAAGTCTTTGTTAAATTCAAATTATGAACCGCTTATCCCTATGAAGACATGTGGATTTACACTTGAAATATACTCTAAGAAAAGAAAGTGCATCACATGGTAGATCGAGTAGAAAGTAATTTGGCATAATATAATTGGATGGTTAACTTGTGATTAATGTTTGTATTCCAAATTAATCTTTTACAATTACTTCTTTATTTGCCTCTTTTTAACGCCTTATATATACTATATAATATAATATACTACTAGCAAGGAGACAAAGCCATAACGTACGTACCTAACATATCAATTATATTACTCTACCATTTCTTAGGCCATGCCCCCTCCTTTCTTTAAATTTAATTATGTCACAACTTTAATCAACCATAACTCAATAATGCATAACTACAACAATGAACTAAGAAAACAATAATTAGAATTCAATTAGAAGTTTTTTTTTTTTTGAATGGCTTCTTCAAGCAGTTAAGTAGATCGTTACAATTATAATTAGTGCTGAAATTTAGGTCATTTTTACGGTGGTCGAGATATTAAGTGTCTTTTCCCCATATATATATACGTAACTAACCAATGAGGATGTGATGAAAATCCTGCTAGATACAAACAACGATTTTCATTTTTTTCCCTCATTTGATATCTAATACCTATATTAAAGTTTGATTATCGTAATATTCGTGCTACATAAGATTAGTGTCAGAGCTAGGAATTTGGTGAAGGATGTGTGAATTTTCTTCTCAAATGTATTAAGGGTGTGCAAAATTAAATATATACTCATATTAACTATTCTCTCTGTCTCAATTTATGTGACACATTCCGCTTTTCGAGAGACAAATAGTTTAAGTTTGACTGAAAATTTACGCATCCATCTTCAATTTTTTTGAAATGAAATTTATATATTTGTAATCTACGTAAAAAGTACTACTATAAATCACAATACTTGACAATTCAAAATATTTAAAAATATATGAAAATTTTATAGTCAAAGATAAACTTATTTGAATCTCAAAATCTGAAATGTATCACATTAATTGAGACGAATGAAATAACATTTAACATCTATACATCATATAATTTTCTATGTAGGGGTGTGCACCAGACCACCCTTTGCCTAAGATGGCTCTGCCCTTACATAGGACCCTATTTATAAGAAAATGCTTCTTATCAAGAATTTTATCAATACCTAAAGCTCGAATCCCGAAATAATAATAATAGTTAACAATAATTGGTAGGATTAGAGGAACCCCACTACAACTAGATAGAGGGTGTCTTGATATTTGTTGAATCTTGAGATCTTTAGGCTTTTTATCCAAGCATGGAGAAAGTATAGAGTATCCACTTGCACCATTCTTCACCATTCCTTCCAAATCCAAACTTATCCTATTCTTTTATTTTCCAAAGTGTTAAAAAATTGACACGTGTCCCTAAAAATGAGTATTTTTTTTTTCTTTTGGAAAATTACATGCAACGATGCACGTAGCCATCACTCAACGGCCCCAGCCCTATTGAAAATTTCTAACTACTTGAACAAACAAGAGGCACGCCTGCACATATTATTTATTGCCCAATTTTATTAAATTAGTAATTAATTACTTAAGCTGGCCAGTACTCTTCATAGCAATTATGAACTATTATTATTATTATTATTATTATTTATATTCCATTGGGCATGGGGTAGATAAGTGTGTCCATCTCAAAATAAAAATCATACTATTAATTAAAAGTTTAAATCACAAAAACTTTATCTTATTATCGCTGTTTCATGCTAATTAACTTTGTTTTAATGCTTTTTGATTAGGTTTGCCTTTCTGTTATAGCATTTTGATTGAATATTTATTTTTTAAAATTAAGAAAGGAGTACTCGTTAAGAAATGGGTAATTACTAAGTAATAAATACGCAATTAAGTAACTATCAACAAATCTTTTTTTTTGAACCCCAGGATAATCCGCAGCCACTATAACTTCTGACCTTCGAATGAGCACTATGTGAGGAGCCCTTTATACACAATGGATAAACCCCCATTGTATAATAGCCTGCAAATCACACGGGAAATAACAAATCTTTTTTTATTAAAGCAAATCATACAAAATCTTTTTGACATTTTCTTTTATAATTAAAATAGAGGTAATATCAAGGAGTAATATTGTTATAATATTCAATAAAACCTTGTCAGCTTCAATTGTAATAATCTTCTCGTCTACGTGAGATGATTTAAAGTATGAAGGTTAAATTATCTAACTTTTTATGTGAAGTTGGGCATAAATTTTTCTGAATTTTTTTAAAAATAAATTAACTTATTAGTAAATTATATTAAAAATATTATAAGTCATATAATATCCTTCAAATATTTAAAAGAATATAAAAAAATTCATTTATAAACAGACTCCTTATGATTTAGCTAATTTGGCATATTATGATTCAAAAATTTCCATGGACCAACTCCAATTTTGATGCACTCATTCATCAGAATTTTTTCTAGTTAAACTCCTTCCAAATTTGAACACTTTTAATAAAATATTTGACTGCATCATTATAATTTAGACATATCCATTTAACAACTATAAATATGCATTCTCTCTTGGACAACAAATAATAAATAGGCACAATTAATTAAGAGATTTTCAATTAACTAATATAAACACAGTTATATATATATATATATATATTCGTTTCTAAAAGATTCCATCAAAATTCCAAGTTAAAAAATTAACTACTCTTTATAGTATGTAAAAATATATTACTAGAATTCATAATCAATAACAAAAATTAAGTACTCCCCCTGTCTCAATTTATGTGACACTTTTCGTTTTTCGAGAATCAAACAGTTTAAGTTTGATCTCTAATTTGCGCATATGTAATCTTCAAAAATTTTAAAATGAAATTTATATATTTATAAACTTTTCCACACACATAAAATATGTAATAAGCTTAAAAATATATAAGATAATACTATAATTATATATAACCAACTATGAAACAATAATGTAATATAAATATAGAGATTAAATTATTATTAGCCATATATATAAAATGTTGTTATGAGCCATTAATATAGTGTCTGATGGAAATCAACAGCTTGTAAATAATAATAGATTATATTAGAGTCATGCTTTGCTAATTTATGCCGACCATGTTATAAAGTTATTTTATTTGGTGTTTGTAGTCACAATTATTTATTAAAAAAATTCCGGGCAGGTTTATTAGCTATTCATCATGAAATCGACATTATTTTAAATTTGTTGCCGTGCCGTCATTATCGATCTTATCTGTTAATTATCAATAATATAATTATTATTTATCCACCAATTAAAAGAAAATAATTATGCACCTCCACAACGTAACGCAGGCCATTACATTATTATTGTATGAGTAAGAGGAGAATTTAACATCAACTTGCTAATTAATCTATAATAATATAGTGAATGTAACAGGGGAGAATAACGTAACTCTTTTAATGTCCCATTCTGTCAATATTTTTATTAAATTTCATCCGACAAAATTTGTGTCGTCAAACCTACATATTCTTATTATAATGTCTTGAATCATTATCTCTTAATATCGTTTGCCCTTGAAATACAAGTTATATACGTGCTTTAAGAGAAAGTGAATTATAATGAAACAAATTACAAGATATTTAAACCCTATGGTTTCATTCCCATAAATCTCACTCGGTTAAGATAAGTTGATTCTATGTTTATCATCGGATTGTTCAGAGACTCCTATCAAATTATTTTATGTAACGTTTGGCAAAGATCTCGAGATTCCCTTTAAAGCCTGATTGTTCAAAGACCCCTATTCAAATTATTTTATGCAGCGGTTGATGAAGATCTCGAGATCCCTCTTAATTTTTAATTGTTCAAGAGACCTTTATTCTGTAACAGTTGGCGAAGATCTCGAAATCCCGCTGATTGTTCGAGAGGCGGCCTCTATTCAAATTATTTTTTGTAATTTGATTCGAACTTCCTCCCTTAACACTAGCCACATATGTTCTCTTAATTAGCGAACTAGCTACTAACTCATGCCATATATGCTTGTCTTCCCCGTATTGATTCTTGATTCGAACCCCAATTAAATTCGAATTTCACCTCGTACAAATACTCGTATTACGAGTTATAGTCTTTCTCAACCAAATTGTCATAGCAAGAGTACTTATATAATCGACATGAGAAAAACGTATGGTTAGAATATTGATTAATCATATAATATAAAATAAGTTCAATGTTTGCGTACGTATAAGACTATAAGAGGATGCTTACATTTGAATATTAGATTAAGAGAAGGAACCAACATGGGTTTTGGTGCACTAGTGAGAGTGTTTCACCCTTAATCAGATGTTTCGGGTTCGAGTCCGGGGTACGAAGAAAATCATGTTGGGAGCATCACCCCCGAATGGTTCCTGCAGTGCGCGATCCAGATTTAGTAGGAGCTCTAATGTGGGTTCCGGACATCGAATGAAAAAACAAGAAAAAAAGATTAAGAGAGGGAAAAAAATATTTTATTAGGTTTAATTTTACTGCGCAATTGGACAAATTGTAATGTGTAAACAAGTTAGCACGCTTTGCAATTGAAAAATAATCTGAAACGACTAACTATATGTTTGTTCATTGTGGGCGGCCATAACTCTACGCTTAAGGCTTCTTATAGATTGAGTCAACTAATATTTTTTGTTTTCATTATTATGTCAATTCACACACACTATTTTTTTTAATTTCCAAGTCTACATTATATGAACCATATTATATAATCATATTTCATCATACATTTTAACTTTACACGTTAAGATGTTCTTACATGATGTTTATCGGTGAAGTTAAAATTTTCTTCAAGTAATATTTGACCTAGTTAGTTGTTATTCTTTTCGTCAAACAATAATTGTGCACTATAATATTTTGGGATGTCCAACAATAGTTTTCTATTTTATAAAATCAATAGATAATTTTACACTAAGTTCCTAATTTATTCTTATCATTTCTCTATTACATTTTTCAAGACATTGTATTTATTATATTAAAGGGTAATATTGTAAAATTACCTTTCTATTTATAACTGGTAAGAAATGAGTTATCAAGAGAATTTGGTTATAGCATCAATTTTTATTTATATATAAATCACAATTATTTCCTTTAGGACGATAAACTCATGAAATTATAATTTTCAAAAATATTTAAATACCATAAACAAACATTTCCTTTCCTAATTAACATGTCATGTACGTTAAAATTCTAGTTTTTAATAATAAATAAATTTAACTAATATAAATCAGTATCCACTTTTAGAAACTAGAAAATACACATTACTTCTACATGACATTTACTTATTTCGATCCTAATAATTAACAACTTCTTTTATAATTGCCTTTGATGAAGAAAAAATGTTTAATTAGTGAATGAAAGTGAAATATGACAAAAATGGAACATAAAAATGCCCCTTTTGAATTTGGCTTATAATGAGTTGAAGACGTTCGAAAATCTCTAAAATAGCATCACAACGACACTTATAATTTGCATTTTTTGGTTGCCGGCATGCAATATACAACAAATTAAAAAGAATTGGCCAATGTATGAAACTCTAGAATTGCTAGTAATTGTCAGAAAATCATTCTTAATGATTGATTTTGTTTTTGATCGGGTCTAAAATTGGGTATAAGACATTGGTTAAATTGGATAGCTAAATTAGTAATTTAATATAATGTATATTAGTTAAATAAATATATTTATTACTATTAATTAAGAGAAAATAAAGTTTTTATGATGTTTGATATTTCTTTTTTTAAAATAAAATAATTTAGTAATAATTAAATGATTTTATAATTTTAAAAGAAATAAGAAAAAGTTGTCTAATACTCGAATGAGTGGAATTAACTCTTCAAAAACATGTCTTTTTTTTTTGTCTACGTTTGGAGTTTATATTAGAGTACCAATTAAATTTGGATTACACATTGCACGATTCATTTGGAGTCAATGCTCCTAACAAAAAACTTCTATACTCAAAATTCGATTCGAAACTTCTGATTAAAATTAAAACAGTCATATCACTGCACCGAACGAAATATATGTTGTATATTTGGTGAAGAGGGAGAAGGGAGACGTGAGGCGTAGAGGATTGATATGAGTGGTCGACATCACTTGTTTAGATCCTCGTCATCTCTCAACTTATCCTTTTCTTCTTGACTACACAAAAGGCCATCCAAATAAATAAAGTGGAATAAGCAACCTAATGTTTTCAACTAATTCCCATTTACACCTTTAATTAATTTTAGATGGTATACAATTCTAATTTTGTGTTTGTATTTGTATTTGTAGAGGGGGATTTTTTTTTTTTTTTTTTTTAAACTCTTGCTCTTACAATTGTCTAATGCACTTATGTGAAATAATAATACAATTATTAGTTTTATCGTAACAAATATTAATGAAAATTATTACGTGATAATTAAATATGAAACAATTTTTATGTTGCAATTAATGGAAAATATTATTAAGTCAAATCCATACACAAGAGATGCTAGATTATCCACGAACTATTCATAACTTTTCCATGTAAAATTTTAAATATAAACACCATGATGGATGTTTAAGGTGAGGCTTTTCACGATAATAGAACGCCTAGGGTTTTGAGGAGTCTTTTGCATCAAATAAGTTTTTTAGGTTATGATAACATGAAAGTTCATCGGTCTTGTATGAATTTCCACAATCAATAATCCAAGTTGAATTATTGCAAACGCTCCACTTTTGTTGAGGAGAACTATCGTAAGTCTTGAAGATAATTTTTACGTCAGTTTCAACATCACAACCAAACAACCCCTTAATAAATCAAATTGGAGCATAAAGTACATATCCTAAGTTAATAAATATAATTATTTTTACATACCAAGTCAAACTCTCCATCTCTATATAATGCTTATTACTAAAGTCATTATCGGCTAATCTTGATAGGAAAAAACTCTTTTATAATATTTTTTAATTTAATGCAATACATAGAATTGGAGCTCCATGATCTATTATTTTATTCTAGCTTCATGTTTTATCACCTTCTTGATTATCCATTCTTAATTTAGAAGGACAAAAATTTAAAGAATTGGACATAATTAGCACATTTGAACCATTTTTGTTTAATTTTTTTAATTCTTAGAATTATACTAATTACTTTTCAACAATAAATCTTGATTTTTGGTATGGAAATGATAGCATTCTATATAGTTTATTCTATTTCCTGTTTTTTTTTTCTCTTACTTGGTTATTAATTAATTATATATCCTTTTAGGCCAAAAATTAAATAATTGGTCAAAATTAGCAGATTTGAATCATCTCATTTATTTACTTAATTCCTTTTCCTTTTTAATCAATTACTTTAATTATATGACCTTTTTTTTTTCAACAATAACACCTTGATTTTTGGTAGGCAAATAATGAAACCAATGCCTTTTAATTCACACCGATCATTAACAAACTTTATTATAAAATATACACATTTAATTTAGCTATATGGTATAATATATATTTATGAAACAGAATATATACGCTTTACATGGAAAATAAATGCTCCTAAAAATTATAAAGAAATTAATTGTAGCTGATGTGAAATATAATATTTATTTAATTAATACTGTATTTATTTTGATGATAAAGAGGGTCAATGGAGGAAACGTTAGAAGGGAGATTTCATGTAAAGTCAAATTGAGCTGTCATACCATACGCATATAATTATCACAAAGTTGAAAATTATTATTAATGAATAATGTAATT
This sequence comes from Solanum stenotomum, assembly GCF_019186545.1. NCBI lineage: Eukaryota > Viridiplantae > Streptophyta > Magnoliopsida > Solanales > Solanaceae > Solanum > Solanum stenotomum. The sequence continues at coordinate 38,218,581 of NC_064287.1, forward strand.
TGAACTTTGCATTTATGAGGTATTTGGTTAACCGTCCAAAGATAAAATTCACGTTAGAATTTCGACTAAATTTAAATTCCTAATTCCTTCCATATTAATATGTCACACTACAAATAATTTTATGAGCAAAATGCGTTATAAGGCTATATTATGAGCAAAATAATTTAGTTACTTGAATGTACAAACTATTTCATGATAGGTTAACCATTGTAGAATGTAGATAATATAGTTCTAGTGGGAATAAAAAAACTACTAACATTTTCTTTCACTAATATAATATTTTTCACATTTATTGAAAAACATAGAATGAAATTAAGATCGTTCGGTAGTTGAATAAAAAAGGAGTTGTTCATGTATTAATTTCTTTATAACTTATATGACGTTTGATAGGTAGATATAGAATAAGTTATTCATCTGGTTGATAATTTAGAAATCCGAATACATATATAAATTACAAGGAAATTTTATATACTCCTATTTTATACATGATAGAAAATGAAACAATTAATACATAGAAAATCAATACTTATGTAATTAATATCTACATAAAATAATATATATTTTTTGTTATCTCCTGTATTCAGGTTATGAAAAAACAAAAACAGAAAAAGATGAAACAGACAGAAAATAAAATCTAAATCCATAAAACCCACTATGTTTCCTTAAGAAATTTAATCCCCTCAAGTACCCGAGATTACAAATTAATTCCTCCCAAGATAAAACAGATTAACTATTAGAGAAGTAGCGATACCTCAAACTTCACTAATTTTAGCGAACGCAAGAACAACAATGAGAGCACACACAGACTTAGTCGATCGACAATTTTGTTTTGTAAGAAAATGTATGCAAAGAGGAAAAAAATTTCAATGTCGAAAACTAGAAAAGACTCTCTATTTATAGTCACTTGCAGCAAGGAACGCGTCTGTTCGGACAATGGTGTGTCTTGCCAGAACGTTGTGTCTTTTGGAAAAAAATAACGTCTTTTCGGAAGGAACAGGTCCCTTCAGAACTATTATACCGTTACATGCGAATTTCAAATAAATTTCGTTACGCGAAATTAATTCTGTTAATTAACTAACATTCTGAATTAATTTATAACAAAAAGAAAATCAATTAATGAGATTGATTAAATAAATTTTGTCCAAAAATATTATCAATCAATCATTTGCCGAAGACGAAGCCGAGTGAGCGACAACGACGACGGTGTGAGGGAACACCTTCTTCTTAACCCTTTAAGAACTAAAGGAAGTCTTTTCTAATATAAGAACAACAATTTTCCTTTCTTCTACCAATATGGGAGAAATGACTTTTCATTTGCAAAGACTTTTCACTTTCCCTCCAAAATTGGTTCCCCCACATTTCCATTTTCTCTTCTTAATTCTCATTCACACCTTGTTAAAACCCAACAATCCCCCACATGAATGGAGAATGAATATTGTTAAAACATATACATGAAAAATTTGTGTATCTCGTAAGTAAGGGTTAATCGCATCTGGATAAGTAGGTTTCCCTTTAAACTTTCTGTAGTGAACATATATCGGATATACTCGGTCAATCGGTAGATTTGATATCTTTGAACTGTCGAGCTTTGGTGTATACCTAGACAATATAAGTCACACAATCAACCCTTGAACTATTTTTGGTTCTCATTGTTTTGTTCGTTTCAGCCATGAACACGTCTTGGTTAATAAGTGCTTAGAGAACTGGCCTTACCGAATTCTCCTTGAAGCGGCTTACACTTCACACTTACATAGGTAGTTTCTAACTGTGTTATCTCATAGATACACTATTTGATATACCCTGTATCAAACTTAGAAACCATTAAAAAGTCCTTATGCCTTTATCCTGGTTACTAAACATTGTCTCATCATGAGAATGGACCATAAAATAAATTTTGACAATGTTGAACTGTCATTTATGACTTTGTTTGAACTCCTTGCACCTAGATCTTGGGATCTCCAGTCTTCTAGGTAGAGTTACCACCACGATGACTTGTTCTCGGCCATAGTCCCATTGTCGTCGATGATATCTCAACTCCCTTTCTAGTTAAGCCTTTTGTAAGTGGATCCGACACATTATCATTTGACTTTACATAGTCAAATTGTGATAATTTCACTAGAGAGTAGTTGTCTAACATAGTTGTGTCTTCGTCGTATGTGACGACATTTCTCGTTATACATAACGTTTCCAGCCATTCCTATTGCAGCTTGACTAGCACAGTGTATGCATATAAGGGCCATTGTTTGGGCAAAACGGAATATCTTCTAAGAAATTTCAGAGCCATTTAGCTTCTTTACCTGCCTTGTCTAAGACGATGAATTCAGACTCCATTGTAGAGCGAGCTATACAAGTTTGTTTGGATGATTTCCAAGATATTTCTCCTCCACCAATAGTGAAAACATATCCACTCGTGGATTTCGTTTCAGTTGACCCAGTAATCCAATTTGCATCACTATATCCTTTAACAACTGTTGAATATTTGTTGTAATGCAAATCATAGTTTTAAGTGTCATCTAAGTACCCCAAAACTCTCTTCATTGCCATCCAATGATTTTGATTGGGATTATTTGTGTATCAACTCAGTTTACTTATAGCGCAGGCTATGTCTAGTCATGTATAGTTCATGATATACATCAAACTTCTCAATACTTTGGCAAATTCAATTAAGACTGACTTTCANCAAAACTCTCTTCATTGCCATCCAATGATTTTGATTGGGATTACTTGTGTATCAACTCAGTTTACTTATAGCGCAGGCTATGTCTAGTCATGTACAGTTCATGATATACATCAAACTTCTCAATACTTTGACAAATTCAATTAAGACTGACTTTCACATTTATTCTTAGCAAGATTAAGGTTCATATCAATTGGGGTCTTTGCCCTTTTGAAATTCAAGTACTTGAACTTTTGAAGTATCTTTCGAATGTAATGAGATTGAGACAATTCTAGACCGTTAGGAGTTTTATGAATCTTAATTCCCAATATCAAATCGGCAACTCCTAGATCTTTCATATCAAACTTACTAGCAAGCATACGCTTAGTAGCTTTTACATTAGCAATGTCCTTTCTCATTATCAGCATGTCATCCACATATACGCATACAATGACTTCATGATTTGGAACGTCTTTAATGTAGACACATTTATCACATTCATTGATCTTAAACCCATTTGCCAGCATGATTTGATCAAACTTTGCATGCCATTGTTTCGGTGCTTGTTTCAGTCCATAAAGTGACTTAACAAGTTTGCATACTTTCTTTTCTTTACCGAAAACTACGAAACCCTCAGGTTGTTCCATGTAAATCTCTTCTTCCAGCTCTCCATTTAAGAATGTGGTTTTCACATCCATTTGATGGATTTCAAGATCGTATACTGTAGCTAGGGCAATTAACATTAGAATTGATGTAATCCTAATCACTGGCGAGTATGTGTCAAAATAATCAAGACCTTCTTTCTGTTTAAAGCCTTTGACAACAAGTCTTGCTTTATATTTGTCAATAGTTCCATCATCTTTCATCTTCTTTTCGAAGATCCATTTCGAACCCAAGGGTTTGTTTCCTGGATGAAGATCAACCAACTCCCAGGTATAATTGCTTAAGATTAATTCAATCTTACTATTGACAGCCTCTTTCCAAGAGGTTGAGTCGCTAGACAACATAACTTCTTTGAATGTTTGAGGCTGACTTTCAAGAAGGAATGTTACAAAATCAGATCCAAATGAAGTAATTGTCCTTTGACGTTTATTGCGCCTTAGACTCTCTTCATTAGGTTCATTCTCTTTTGGTTCTTCTCGAGGTCGTTTAGACCCCCCACTAGATGACTCAAGTCTAGTTTGATACGGATATGTATGTTTAAAGAATTAAGCATTATCTGATTCCATTACCATATTGTCATGAATACCCGGATGTTCGGACTTAGGAACCAAAAATCGACATACCTTACTATTTGTGGCATATCCAATGAATATGCAATCCACAGTCTTAGGTCCTATTTTCACCCTTTTAGGTATAAGAACCTGGACTTTGGCTAGACACCCCCATACTTTGAAATATTTCATGTTGGGTTTTCTACCTTTCCATTTCTCATATTAAATAACATGTGTCTTGCTATGAGGCACACGATTGAGTATTCAATTTGCTATAAGGAGAGCTTCCCCCCACAAGTTTTGTGGTAAACCTGAACTTATAAGTAAGACATTCATCATTTCCTATAAAGTTTGGTGTTTCCTTTACGCAATTCCATTAGATTGAGAAGAGTAAGAAGTAGTAGTTTGATGGATAATTTAATTTTTCAAACATATTTCTGCAAATGGGGATTCATATTCTCCACCTCTATCACTTCTGATCATTTTGATATTTTTATCCAACTGATTTTCAACTTCAGTTTTATATTGCCTAAACGCATCTATTGCTTCATCTTTACCATTTAGCAAATAAACATAACAATAACTAGTGCAATCGTCAATAAAAGTTATGAAATACTTTTTCCCACCATGTGATGGTGTTGACTTCATGTCACAAATGTCAGTGTGAATCAGTTCTAAGGGATATGAATTCCTTTCAATAGATTTATAAGGATGCTTAACATACTTAGATTCAACGCAAACTTGACATTTTGATTTATTTCACTCAAATTTAGGCAAAACATTTAAGTTAATCAATTTTCGCAAGGTTTTGTTATTAATTTGTCCCAAACGTTCATGCCATAAACATTTAGACTCAAACAAGTAAGAAGAAGCAGAATCTTTATTCATATCAACTGCATTGAGTTTGAAAAGGCCCTCAGTGAGGTAACCTTTTTCTACATACATCTCATTCTTACTTACTATAACTTTATCAGAAACAAATACACATTTGAATCCATTCTTGATAAGAACTGGTATAGAAACTAAGTTCTTTCACAATTCTGGAACATACAAGACCCTGTTCAAAGTCACCACCGTCATTTTTAAGTGGATCTTGCCAGTTCCTTCAACCTTTGCAGCAACGAAGTTCGCCATAAATAACTTCTTGTCTACTGGTGTTGGAGTATATGATGCAAATAATTCTTTGTTGGCACAAACATGGCATGAGGCACCAAAATCTATCCAACATTCTCTTGAATTTCCAACTAAGTTGCATTCTGAAAGCATTGCACAGAGATCATCCATCTCTTCTTTGGATTCAACCAAATTTGCTTGATCCTTCTTCTTGTCCTTCTTGGGACCCCGACATTCAGTAACCCTATGACCACGTTTGCCACAATTGAAGCAGTTTCCATTGAATTTCTTCTTAGGAGGATTGCTCTTTGGACCAGATGCTTTCTTTCTTTTCTTTGATTTTGTGGAATTTTCTTCAACAATATTGCTGAATTACCACGTGACCTCTTTTCTACGGTCTTGTTATCCTCTTCGATTCTCAGCCTTACCATGAGATCTTCAACAGTTATCTCCTTGCGTTTATGTTTCAAGTAGTTTTTGAAGTCATTCTACAACAGAGGTAACTTCTCAATAATGGCCGCCACTTGAAAAACATCATTTACAATCAATCCTACATTAAATATTATGTGAGCATTAAGAATAGACTTAATATGTTCAATATAGGCATTAAATAAATTTATACCTTCCGCAAGGAGATCATGGATTATGACCTGTAGCTCTTGAACTTGGGTGACGACGGTCTTACTGTCTATCATCTTATAGTCCAAAAATTTTGCCACAATGAACTTCTTCATTTCGACATCCTTTGTTTAGTACTTCTTTTCTAAAGCATTCCAAAGTTCTTTTGAGGTCTTGAGACTAGTGTACACATTGTACAGATCATCTTGTAGGCCACCCAGAATATAGTTTTTACACAAAAAATCTGATTGCGTCCATGCTTCTGTCAGCAAGAATCGTGCTTCGGCCGGAGTTTCATCCGACAAAACAAGAATGTTCTCATTAATGAATCTCTGCAGACTCAACGTAGTCAGATAGAAGAGCATCTTCTGCTGCCATCTCTTGAAGTCGACTCCAGAAAACTTTACATGTTTCTTAGCCGGTGCAAGAGCAACAATTGAACGATTGTGTGCAACCGATGTTGTTGCAGCACTCACTCTTCCAACATTTACTTGACTTGAATTTGTCATTTTTCTGTCACAAATGACATACAATTTTAGTATGTGAACTACTAACAGTAAAAAATAAATCCTTACACAACCTGTTTCTGATTTAACGATGAAGTTTTTATGTTCTTTTAATCGTTAATCGAATGAATTTTAAAAATTCAAACAGAGTAGAAAACCATAAAGGTTTTAATCTCTAGAAACCTGAAATACATAAACTATTAGATTTCTTAAGCTTGTTATCTCCTGCATTCAGGTTAAATTTTATATTTTAATACTTTTACATAACCCTAATCAACTATCCCATTTAGTATATCTTAAAATTCATGAAAAACAAATGAATAGTATGTGTAACGTAAACTGAGAATGCAAGTAAAAACAAAATAGCAGTAAAAAAGTCCTGCAATTGCTGAAATCACCCCTTTGACCTTTAAAGTGGATGGGTCGTTCAGTCCCCAAAATTTGCTACCTGAATTTTGTTACAAATGTTTCCCCTCTCTCATCTACCATACGTATTCCTCAATTTCTACTTTACCACAAATACACTATTCCTTATAAAATAGTATTTAATTTAATCACAACAAAATTAACCACTTTTAAAACAAAGAACGTAGAAATTAAAACAAACCGTAATTAGTTGCCTATTTAAGTTAATCACAACAAAATTAACTACTTTTAAAACAAACCCCATAGAAATTAAAACCAACAAACAGAAATAACAACTACCTCGAATCTCTACTTAAACAACATTAGTTCCTCCACTTGTATATACATACCATATTATTATTACGATTAATCAGTTTGTTAGAAAAAAGATATAGCACAAAATTAATTCTTTTGTTTGTAATTATATACATCTAATTACTTTGTTTCTCTTTTTGTGAAAAAATGAGTTTTATTTTACTTTTTTAAACCTTTTTGGCGTATGCAGCAAATAAATAAATAAAAAATTAAAGCAAGTGTCCTCGACGACGGATCTGGTCAGCGCCGTTTGACCAACTTTTTATTATCTTCAAAGGTAGAGACCAATTTGAAGGGGTATTTAAGTCATTTCATCTGATCTCTAATCCTGCGCCTGGGTCCTGAGTTTTTATATATATACACAGAGCATTCGGCTTTTGTCGTCGTTGGTGTTTGTTTGTTTTACTTTACCCTTCTTTTCTTTACTCTCTCTATCTATCTTTGTTTGTGTGTATAAAGGAATGAGAACAAGGAGAGGGCTTTGTTATCCAAATCCAAAAGTAAACATGTGTATAGAAAACAAAATTGTTAAGAGGAAAAGAAATGATTTTTCTGGCATCGGAGACCGTCGGAAAAGATCTAAACTTTCGCCGGAGTTTACTGGTCATCATCCTGATCTTTTTGATTCTTTGCCGGATGATCTCGTCGTCTCTATTCTCTGCAAACTCACTTCTTCTGCTGCTTCGCCGGCTGATTTCGTTAACGTTTTGATTACGTAGGTTCCGATCCTCTTTTTATCAAAACTAAACTAAAAAAATCTGTATCTAATGGGGCTATGTTTTTTTTTTTTGATATGCAGATGCAAAAGACTAAATGGGTTAGGTCATCATTCGCTTGTATTATCAAAAGCTTCTCAGAAAATGTTAACCGTGAAAGCACAAAACTGGTCGGAATCTGCTCAACGCTTTCTCAAACAATGCGCCGACGCCGGAAATGTTGAAGCTTGTTACACCCTTGGCATGGTGAGTATTAATAACAATTAATTTTATTAATGGGGAATTAAAATTAATTATATATATATATATATATATGTATATATGTTAAGTGCGATTTTTTATTGTTGGACACAGATTCGATTCTACTGTTTGGAAAATCGAGGAAGCGGCGCGTCCTTGATGGCGAAGGCGGCGATTAGCTCTCACGCGCCGTCGCTCTACTCTCTGGCCGTTATCCAGTTCAACGGCAGCGGTGGTTCGAAGAACGACAAGGACCTCCGCGCCGGAGTTGCTCTGTGTGCACGCGCCGCCTTCTTAGGCCACATCGATGCTTTGAGAGAGCTTGGTCACTGTCTTCAAGATGGGTACGGCGTGAAGCAAAACATCGCGGAAGGTCGGCGATTCCTCGTCCAAGCCAACGCGCGTGAGCTTGCTGCCGTTTTATCGATGACACCTTCAGCTCTGACCGCCGGCGGGTGGCTGACGTGGAACCCACTGCCTCATCACCGGCACGGAGCAGGTAGCGGGTGCCCGTTACTGAGTGATTTCGGGTGTAATGTTCCTGCCCCGGAAGCCCACCCGGCTAATCAATTTTTAACTGAATGGTTTTTGAATTCTTCAAAAGGCGGAGTCCCGGGTTCGGGGCTCCGCCTTTGTTCACATGCGGGTTGTGGAAGACCCGAAAGTAGGAGGCATGAATTCCGTCGATGCTCTGTTTGTGGTACAGTTAACTATTGCTCACGCGCTTGCCAGGCGCTTGATTGGAAGATGCGTCATAAAGCAGAGTGTACACCGGTAGAGAGATGGATTGACGAAGACGGAGAAAATGACGGTAACGGTAACGGTGACGGCGAAATGGGTGAGGAGGATCAGAATATGGTGGAAAGTTAAACGGTGAGAGTAACAGTGTGCTTGACTGTGAAGGTGACGGTAACGGCACGTGAGTCTCAAAAATTCACTGGCAGGTAAAAAAAAAAAAAAAAAAAAGGAAGAAGGGCCAAGTTAGTAGTGGCCGTTTTTGGGAATATAATTATGGTCTTTATTTTTGTATAGAACAAGTAAAAAAAAAATTGGGATGTATGAAGAGGAAAAAGGAGAAAAGCAAATTATTCTGAAGTTTTTTTTTTGTTTTTTTAATATTTTTTAAAAAAAATATTAATAGGAGTATTAATTTAGAGTATGGTTGGAAAAAAGAATAGAAAATGAATGAGGAATATGATGATGGGTTCTCTTTATGCTTGCCTCCCGACCAAATGATATCTCTATTCCTCATTCAACTTCTCTTTAAATTTACATGAAATGTGGGCCTATACATTTTACAGCTATTCATTTTTGCTTGCTTTAAACAAAAATAATACTTTATCTGTAGTAATTTATGTGAGTTATTTTGATTTAAGCCGATTTTAAGATAAAGAGAGTTTTTTTTTAAATTTGTGGTTTAAAATAAATTATGTAGATATTTATGAGGTTAGAAAAATGTGTCATTTTCTTTAGACCTAAAAAATTAGATGATGAGAGATTTGGTTAAGAACCAACTATACAACAAATATATTGGAAGTAGAAATTTGTCTCTTGGTTTTAGGTTAAAGGCTAAAAGCTGGAGAAAGTCTTGAAAAGCAAAATTCAAAATTTAATTGTGCTTTCTTTTCTACTAGTTTAGTATGTTTACTTTAAAATTTTATTTGATTCTTTCCTCTGATCAATTAATCAAATTTCGCCTTCTCTAAAAAAAATAATTAATCAATTGAATTTGTTGAATGAGAACTATATCAATTCTTTTTTGATAATGTAAAGGAGTTATGGTGAAATAATTGAACTAACAAAGTGAATAATCGACAATAAAATATTAACAAAATAACAAGAGAGAATTTTATTAATTCTTCTGTATCAGAAGATGATAAATGTTGTTGAAGAACATGTGATGAACAATCGTATTTACATAAGTAAAGCATAAAAAAATTAATACTCCCTTTGACTCAATTTATGTGGCATTTTTCATTTTTCGAGAGTCAAACAATTTAAGTTTGATCGGGAGTTTGTGCATAGAATTTTCAAATTTCTTGAAATGAAATTTATATATTTGTAAATTACGTAAAAAATACTATAAGTCACAATAATTGATATCTCAAAAATATTTAAAGGANGGGAGTTTGTGCATAGAATTTTCAAATTTCTTGAAATGAAATTTATATATTTGTAAACTACGTAAAAAGTACTATAAGTCACAATAATTGATAACTCAAAATATTTAAAGGATCTATAAAAAACTTACAGATAAAAATAGATTCATTTGAATTTTGAAATCTGAAAAGTGCCACATAAAATGAAAGAGAGACTAATAAAGTGGAAATTTAGATGATAATCGCGGAGAAGTCTTCTTTGTAAGGCAGCTAACAATAATAGTTGACCTCTGCCTGTTTCTGTCATTACATAGTGAAGATCGTAGCATTTCATGAAATTAACTAAGATCTTCGAGTCTTGACTGAATTATTATTATTCTATACATATAATACTTAGCATATATTATTAATGTTTACTCCCTTCGTTTTACAAAGAATGATCTAGTTTGACTTGACACGAAATTTAAGAAAATAAAAATGATTTTTGAATTTTGTGATCCTAAATTAAAGTTATATTAAATGTATAAAATTACTCTTTAATCTTGTGACCTTAAACATGTCACATAAAAAACTAAAATTAAAATATTAACAGAAAAAAGAAAAAAATCATTCTTTTTTAAACGAATTAAAAAGAAAAGAAGTGAAGAAGTATTATAAAAGTACTTTTGTACTGTTAAAAGTACAAAGAAAACCTGCAATTTGTACTAGAAATAAGTACTAAGGCATCCCTTAAAGTCTTTTTTATTTGAATAAACACCTCTTGTTTTGATTTACTTTTAAACCAAAGTGTTCATATTGACAGGAGTAGATAAATTTACCCAAAATAAAAAAGGTAACATCGCAAATGAAGAAAGTGGATTTCTTTGTCTTGTGATTTTTCAACTTCTTAATTAATTTATTTATTTATTTTGTGTTTGGTCAAATAGTGTCAGATTACTAGGGTAAAATAATGTCAGAACAAGAGATTGACCAAAGAAAAAGATGAAAAAAAAAGGACTAGAAAGAAAGCAAAATGGGGGGTGAACTTTTTTTCCGAGTTTAAAAAATCCGAAGGAAGGCAAAAACAAAATATAGGATTCGAGAGTCATTTTGTGTGAGGTATAAGGTATAATAATTTCAGAGATAAAATACAGGATTATTTTACCCGGTGTTTTGTTGGAGGTATTAGGCAGATCTAAGATTATTTATCCCACCATTATACCTTAGTGATAAAATAAATTATCACATATATACGATGAAATAACTTATCTCAAAATAATCAATCCTAGAATAGTTTGTTCCCAATCATGACTCCTTATAGACAAATACACACTAGCGAACTGAGAAAATAATTTCCACCATAACTAATTTTTTTTAACATGTTGTAGCAAGTGACGTTGAGAATACAATTAACTAATAATAGTGTGTTCTCTATAACAGTTTATGTTTTTAGATAAGATGATTATACATTTCAACATGGTATCAAAACAACCAGAGCTACTGGGTCTAAAGTCATGACTTGATATAATATAAATACTTTTATGTACCTAGCTAGCTAGAATCATCAAAATAAAAGTTCAAAAAAAAAAAGGGTTAACAAAGTCATGAAAATTAAGGCAAGCACATGGTGGAGGTGCACTTATTCACAATAATAATAAGTATCCCCCAAACTAGCAATGACATCTTGTTGTGTATATACAAAAAGAATGGTGGTGGAGTGGTCCAATATATATGATGTCTAACCTCAGATAGGTTTGTTGGTTAGATATGAAATATAATGTTTTCCCTCAACAGAAAGTGGTTGTGAAAGTAGAGGACATGCCAATGCTAAACATGGAGAAACAACAATATGGAAATTATTGACTTGTTAACTTCACTCCTTTTAGGAGTAACCTTGAGATTTTGCTCCCATTTCCCCTAACAATTCTTACTTCTTTTTCCCCCCTCTCTATCTTCATTTAATGCCTTACCAATTACTACCTTCATTCCATATTAATTGAATTTTTAAGATATTTTTCGTTTTTCAAATTAACTTAATTGTTCAGTTTTCAAGACTACTTTTCAACCAAATTGGTTAATAAAGAGTAATTTCTTATTTTGCATCCCTATATGCATATATTCTTTTGTGACTTATACCTTATTTTATTATTTTTAATGATTTACACTCTGATCTTCTTTGCTTTTTGCAAAATCATAAAAGTTTCCCTTTTCAATTATTTACAAAGATAAATTAGAAAAATCAACAAGTTATTGTATTTTTTTTTAGGATTTAACAGAAAAATTAACTAGTTTATATATATATAACTAGTGAACTTATCCGTACTTCACGCGGTCATAAAAAATTATTTAATACCTTTTCGATATTTGAATATAATAGATATGTTACTTGTCAAATCAAAATATATAGGTTTCAAGTTTAATCGATTTGATTATACAATATATTTTCTCTATATTATTTTTAATAATTGGGAGTTTCAAAATACTTATTTTGTAAGCAAATATTATTACTTAGAAATTATGCAATGTATATTATTTTTAATACACCAAATCAAATCCTACATAAGAAATAGTTTTAGCATAACTAATGTAAGCATTATTAATAACTAATACACCATATATATTTTTTATTTATATTCAACACTATTCTTCTGCACTCTATCAAACGACCCCTAAATCGTTATGGTTAATTCCAAATTGAGTAACAAATGTGTTACGTACATTAACTGTACAAGGTTCTTTGAAAGTGATTTGGGGTATAAAGATTGCTCTAATTAGGTCAAAAACAAGTTGAAAAGTACAAGTAAATCAAAAGTTCCTAATGAGTTTGCACAAAGCCTCAATTCAAATACATATAATTATTAATTGATGGTGAATTTGGGAATACTCTAGGCATGAAAGTTGTAACCCTTTGCAAATAACTTTCCAATCATATAGAAAT
>NC_064287.1:38233113-38290206 GCF_019186545.1 Solanum stenotomum
AGAGAGAACAGAAAGAGAGAGAGAAGGAGCAACAAAAGGAAAGCAAAAAAAGAAAAAACAACAAAAAGAAAGTAAGAGAGAAAGAGCAACAAAAAGAAAGGAGCGTGAAAGAGAGAAAAAGTAAAAAGCTGAGAGACAAAAAAGAGAAAGAGGCGAGAGAAAGAAAAAAGTAATAAAATATATAGTATTGTTTTATATTGATATAAATGGTAATAATTAAAGAGTATGTCTAAAATAAGTAATTATTTTTTAAAAANACAGCAAAAAAGTGATATAAATTGTAGTCATTTATTGTAAATAACATACTTATAGCTATTGGTATTCATTAACCCTATAAATATAGTTATTTTTGTAAGTTGCTCTATTTAATATACAAGTCATATATATGACCTACGAGATGTATATGTGATATACGAGACGTATACCAAATATTAGATGGATGTACAAAAATCATAGTTATTGAAACTTAGTTGGATTAACATATGAAGGACACACGTACGTGGGACATACAAGTTGTATGTTGATCGTACATGACCTACGTATAATATATCATATGTATATCACAAATATATTAAACATAAACAGTTATACATTTTGATTGGTTCAGAGTTGCCATAGGTCAAAACGACATAAGCTTTATTAATATGCATTTTAGTCGAATTGTTATATCCTATTTTATTTTTTGATCGACTTTTGAGGAGAAAAAACTCTAGGACTTCCTCTAATGTGGGTTTCTACTCAATTCACACAATTATTACATTTATTTATTTTTAAAAAAAATTATAGTTTGAATCATCATTCTAATCCTTATAATTCAAGAATTGAAATCATGAGCTTTTAAGAGATTTTAAGGAATCTTCAAGAGGTAAGTCCCTTGATTTATTTTTGTGATTAGAGGGTAAATTGTGGTTTGTGTAGTCTTTTATAGGAAAAAAAAAAAAAACTAAATATACAGTTTAAGTACATAGATAACCCCATATAATAATAGTTTGATTTTTTCCAAACATGGTAATAGAATTCTTATAAAACCCAACAAACCCAGTAAAAAAATAAGGATTAATTACAGAAATCCACCTTTTAGTTTACTTATTACCATTATCCCCTGTAAGTTTTACAAATCTCCAAAATCCCTCATTTTCACGCATCAAATTAGTGTATCTCGCACATCAGATTAATGTATCATCGCATCACATTAGTGTATCTCGCGCATCAGATTAGTGTATCACGTATAAAATATACATCAGATTAGTGTATCATGTATAAAATGTAATGTATCTTACTAAACGATTAATGTATCTCGCGGATCAGATTAATGTATCAGCGCTTATATTATTGTATCCGTTTGAGGGATTTCTGTAATTATAAACTTTTAAGGGATATATTGTAATTTTGTCTTAAAAGTATGTGATTTCTGTAATTTAAGAAAAACCGGTAGAATTAAAAAAATAATTGCGGGTGATTAATTATTAGGGAAAATTGTATAAATTAGCAAACTATTAATTCAAATTAAATGTTATAACCACAGTTTGATTTAATTGTAACCCGTAGCAAACTGTTGCCATTCGCCTCTCTCCTGAGCTTTCTCACTCGCCACTCTCCCTCTCTCGCTCGCCAGTCTCTCCCTCACCTGTCTCACTTTATACAAACACAAATGTATAAATACAAATACAAATACATATATTTCGTCTTATAATTATACAAATACAGATCTTCCCCTGCCCAATTCTCTTTTGTCTTTCTCTCTTTCTCGCTTTATACAAACACAAATTAAACAAATTACAATGTATAATTTGTGTTGTATAAAGCAAGAGAGAGATTTGATATACAAACGTTTATTTCGATTCAATTGTATACAAATTCAAATTTTATGCAGATATATAAACATATAAAATTGAATTGAGAGGCTACCAACGATTTATACAAACGAGAGGCTGCCATCGATTTATACAAATGAGAGGCTACCAACGATTTATACAAATCTGATGCACCCAAGGATTTATACAAATCTGATGCTTCATAGCAAACATAAAGTTTGTTATGGAGCGTAATTATACAAACTATAACTATAACATACAAAATAATTTTTATATGTGAAATTGAAAATTTATTCAATTTTAACCCTTCACTCATTTCATTTAACACTTTAATTATTTTATAACTTCCTCTAAAAGTTCATTACCTAAAACTTGGTTTCTAGCAAAAAAATCTTTATATAATACTATAGCTAGAAATTAAATTGAAGAGGTGAGGTGATACTTCTCTATGACCGGCATTAATATTTATCTTTTTTGTTGTCTTTTTATCTCATTTTTTCAAATACAAATTAAATAAATTCATGAGAAAAAACTGAATTCAATGCAAGTATAAAAATACTATAGTAAATCTCGCTAAATTAATATCCGGTAATTAATAATCTCTCTAAAATAATATTTTTCTCCTGTCTTGACTTGGGCTAATGGAAAAAACTACTCATTTCGATAAGATAATAAAATAATATGTTTTCAGAAGATTCCTATATAAATATATTGTTGTGAACCAAGTTAACTCTATAAGGGACTACGGGTTAAAAGTGATGAATGAGATTGGGCCGAGTAAAATGTTGGAGTATTTTATTTGGGATCCAGGCCCAATTAGCATTTGGTTAAAAGCTAGAGCGGGTTTGAAAGAAGGGTTATGCATATTGAAGAAAAAACGTTTGTTCCTCTCTTCTTCTTCTAGAATCTAAGCTTCTCATCCCAATTCTTATCTCTATCTTAGTTACTTGTTAATTCAACATTACCATTGTTATTCAGTTGTTTGATTATTGCAATTTACGATTCTAAAGGTTTAATCACATTCCAAGTCTGTTCTTAATATAGTGAGGAATTTGGATTTGTTACATAGATGGTCCCATTAATATTATAAATTAATAATTCTTTAAAAGTACAAATATATCTAAGACAATTTAGTGAAATATGGGTCTATTTAATTTTATTTTTTGGTTAAAATTTAAATATAGTTGAAGTTCATATCTAACTTTCCTCATTGCATCAAAAAGTTTTGGTGTTGTCTTTTCGAACTGCACCATTAAATGGTGAAGAGTTGTAGATGTTGTTGACACCCAATTTGACCCTCCTGATAATAATTAATCATTTCGAACTTCTCCAATTTCAAACGATTTAAAATAATTAGTTTTATAAAAATTTTCAGAAAAATAATAATAATATAGTTTGCAAGTTATTTTGAAATAGTTTTGTCACTTTTTATAATTTTTAGATGATGTGTATGTTTTACATAACTATGTATATAATTAATGTATTTTATGAACATTCAAAAATCATCTCAAAAAGATTTTTTATTTTAAATATTTTATTAGTGATGGTTGTAATTTTGAATTAATGAGTCTTATGAAATTCAAAATATTTGCAAGTTATTTTTAAAAGTAATTTTGTCTTTTTGTAATAATTTTAAATAATGAATACATATATTTCTACAATCACGTTATTTTATAAATATTTGAAAATCATCAAAAAGATTTTACAATTTTTAGTTAAATATTTTATTAGTCTAGTTTGGTTAAATTATGGTTATAATTTTGAGTAATTAATTTATAATTAAGTTAATTATCTTATTTCGTTAAAATTAAGGAGCTCGTTAATTAATTAATATTAATTCGTCTTATTTAAGTATTAATCAAATCTACTAATTGACTCAATTTGGCTAATTCTTTAAAATTCATTGACCCCTTCCTTCACCCATCTTATAAATTTTTCTTGATAAGACTAGGTTTAGGCCATTTTTTAGCCCAACACTCTCCAACTCAGCAGCCCAAACCTCAATTCCTTCAGCCCAACCCCACTCTTAATTCCCAAGCCCATTCCCATTCCTAATCCCCTAAAGATCCAACCCCCCCAAAAAAAAACCCCATCAGCTCATACGTACAATACCCATTCCACACAATACATACAACATATCCAAACAACAATTCCAAGCACCCAACAGCATACACAGTACACGACCCCACTGCCAATACCGTCTTCTTCACGCTGAAATCCCGGCAAACCCAAAAATCCAGCAGTAAATCCTGGCGCAACAGTGTCTGCCCATACGTATGTAATCCTCACGTCCAATCGTCCCCGTTTTCCCCCTTTTCGGAGTTTCAGAGCAATAACAACTCCTATTACTTTTACTGTTGCCTCGAAAAGAAACGAGGAGATTCAAAATTCAAACGAATTTTACCCAAAAATCAACCATATTCTCGACCTATTTAAGATCCTTTTCTCGTTGTGTTTGGGGGAGGCAAAAAAAAGGGTTTTTCTTTTCGGATATTGGATTTGATAGTGTAATAGTATTCTGTAATTAGAGCTTCTGGGTTTGCTATTTTGGAACTCGGAATTCCTCGTGTGGTGGTTGAACAGCTCTCAAGCTCGTCCTCACGTTCCAATCGCTGCCTAGGAAGAGGTAATGCCTACAATACTCTTCAATTTATTTTATTATTTTTTTTCTACTTTGCTATGGTGTTTTGATAAATTGGAATCACTGTTTTGTTGTTAGGTGGTCGTTAATTGGTTTTGAATGTTGATAGCTTGTATATGCTACATGTATGCTTAAGTAATATCTTTGGCTTATTGTTGGATATTGTTTTGCTACCTCAACTTTATCATCGCAAATTTTATATTTTCACTGCTCAAGCCTATTTCGGCATCTGCTTCATTTGCTTTCGAATGTTGAGTCTGCTTTGTTTTCAAGCATCTGTTTTCTCCTCTTTGTTTTAGTTATTTATTTTTTTTTTCTCATTTTAGTCATCATGTGTTAGGTGTATATTATATTAAAGCCAATGTTTCCATTGTGCTACTTGAAGTTTTGTTTCGTTTCCTTAGTAAAATATATGGCGGAATTCTCAGTTTCTTTCTTCATTTTTGCTAAAAGTTTGAGGTTCAACTGGCAGTATCTCTGTCACTATAAATTTCATGCTCTTTTTTCCGTTGAAGTATATTTTCCAGAAAGCAATGCGGACTGGGAAATTGGTAAATGGCAAATGCTTTTGAGTGAGTTTGACATTGTGTATGTGACACAAAAGGCGATAAAAGCACAAGCCTTGGTTGATCATCTTGCGGAGAATCCAGTTGATGAAGAGTATGAACCGCTCAAGACTTATTTTCCCGATGAAGAAATAGCGTTTGTGGGTGAAGATATTTCTGAAGCATATCCTGGTTGGAGAGTATTCTTTGATGGAACGACAAATCACCAAGGGAAAGGTATCAGAGCAGTCTTAGTGTCAGAATCCGGTCAGCATTATCCTATGGGGGCAAAACTCCGATTTAATTGCACAAACAACATGGCTGAGTATGAAGCTTGCATCCTCGGTTTAAAGATGGCAATAGACATGAACGTTCATGAGCTTCTAGTTATTGGAGACTCAGACTTACTGATTCATCAAGTTCAAGGAAAATGAGCCGTGAAGAATCCAAAAATCACACTGTATGTGCAGTATATACAGAAGTTGTGCAAGAGATTTCGCAAGATTGAGTTTAGACATACTCCAGAATACAAAATGAGTTGGCCGATGCTCTTGCCACCATTGCCTCAATGATCAAACATCCGGATACAAGTTATATTGATCCCTTTGATATAGAGGTAAAAGAGCAGCATGTCCATTGTTCACATGTTGAAGCGGAGCCAGATGGTTTACCTTGTTATTTTGACATCAAGAAGTACTTGGAGACCAGAATTTATCCTGAGAATGCAACGTTCAACCAGAAGAAGTCGACACGTCGTATGACCCTCAATTTCTTTGCAAGTGGAGAAATTCTTTATGGGAGGACTCCAGATTTAGGTCTTCTCAAATGTGTTGATGCTAGTGAAGCTGCAAAGCTTCTGGAACAAATACACGCAGGAGTTTGTGGTACTCACATGAATGGAGTCACTTTGGCAAGAAAGATCCTCCGAGCCGGTTATTTTTGGATGACTATGGAACATGATTGTTGCAAGTTTGCGCAGAAGTGTCACAAGTGTCAAGTGCATGGCGATTTGATTCGAGTGCCGCCTCACGAACTCAATGCTATGAGTTCACCTTGGCCTTTTGTAGCTTGGGGCATGGATGTCATCGGTCCAATAGAGCCAACCTCCTCTAACGGACACAGATTCATTTTGGTTGCCATTGACTACTTCACCAAGTGGGTGGAACCAGCTTCGTACAAGTCGCTAACCAAGAAAGTTGTACCTGATTTTGTTCGCAACAACCTGATATGTAGGTTTGGAGTACCAGAATCCATCATTACTGATAATGGAGCGAATCTCAGTCACTTGATGAGAGNTCATCGGTCCAATAGAGCCAACCTCCTCTAACGGACACAGATTCATTTTGGTTGCCATTGACTACTTCACCAAGTGGGTGGAAGCAGTTTCGTACAAGACGCTAACCAAGAAAGTTGTACCTGATTTTGTTCGCAACAACCTGATATGTAGGTTTGAGGTACCAGAATCCATCATTACTGATAATGGAGCGAATCTCAGTCACTTGATTGAGAGAGATATGTGAACAGTTCAAGATTACTCACTGAAATTCCACCACCAATCGTCCCCAAATGAACGGAGTTGTAGAAGCCACCAACAAGAACATAAAAAAGATTTTGAGGAAGATGATTGACAATCACAGAGGTTGGCACGAGATGTTGCCATATGTTTTGTTGGGTTACAGAACGACTGTCACAACATCAGTCGGGGCAACTCCATATTTGTTGGTGTATGGGACAGATGCAGTTATACCTGCCGAAATTGAGATACCTTAATTGAGAATCATCCAAGAAGCTGAATTAAGTGATGCTGAATGGGTTCACAAGCGGATTAACCAGCGAACATTGATTGATGAGAAGAGAATGATTGTTGTTTGTCATGGTCAACTGTATCGATAGAGAATGATTCGTGCTTTTCACAAGAAAGTAAGAGCCAGGATATTTGAAGTTAGTCAGTTGGTTCTTAAGCGCATTTTCCCTCACCAACATGAATATAAAGGAAAATTTGCGCCAAATTGGAAAGGGCCCTACATGGTTCGCAAAGTGTTATCCGGAGGTGCCTTGGTCCTATCGGAGATAGATGGCACCGAATGACCGAAACCAATTAACTCAGATGCTGTCAAGAGATACTATGTGTGAAGTTTCAACTTGTATTTCTATCATTTGCTTGTAATCGTTCTATTTGCTTGTAATTGCTTAGTTTAGAATTTTATCCCTCTTGTAATGAACTACATTTGACCTGAATTCTCAAGAATGAGATACGTAGGCGGCCTATGTCGGCCTCGGTCACCCATTTTACCCTTTTTAATGTTTCTTTTGAACTACGTTTGACCTGAATTCTCAAGAATGAGATACGTAGGCGGCCTATGTCGGCCTCGGTCACCCATTTTACCCTTTTTAATGTTTCCTTTGAATTACGTTTGACCTGAATTCTCAAGAATGAGATACGTAGGTATGTCGGCCTCGGTCGCCCCTTTATCCCCTTGTAAATATTTTCTTTTGTATTTGAACTATATTCGACCTGAATTCTAAAAAATGAGATACGTAGGCGGCCTATGTTGGCCTCAGTCAGTTTCTTTGTAAATTTCTTATTTTTGTTAATCCTCGAGAAGGCGCCACAACAACTCGGTCATATTTCCTATAACATTTCTATTTTTTCCTTATAATAGAAACTGAGACATAATTTTTGAGAGAGACTCAAAAATTCTCAAGAAGAAGATCTTGCCAACAAAGTCGAGACTGAAATTACTTTGAGAATTGTAACTGGGACAGAATTTTTTAGAAGATCTCAAAAATTTCGTGATTTGCTCACCAACAGTTCGAGATAAGGCAAGACAGTTTATTGAGACAGAAATTTTGAGCATGGCCGTAAAATTTCAACAGGGTTTATCGGCATTTTAGAGCACCTTTGAATACTTCCCATCAAGTAATCAGATAGATCTCGAGACATCACCTCCAAATGGCGTTCATTAAGCTTGAAGTGATATGACACTTGACAGTGACTTTTTTCAAACATTACTTTTGAAAATCTATTTTCCTTAAAAGCTTTTTATTCATGTTTTAATTATTTTTGCATAAAAATATTTTGTCTTATCTATCAAGACGCGGAAGATCGGAGAAATCAATCAAAGATAGCAAGACAAGGAGCAGACAACCACACGGATCGACACTGATCAGTTCATTTAAAACTAACAATTATTCTGTGGATGCAGCAAATACTTTATGTTGCTTATATCAAAGATTTTAGAATATGAATAACATTATTTCATGCAATTCCCAACAAAACGAAGATCATAATGAATATTGCGACTATGTTCGAAGATGGAACAAATGAAAACCACGAAGAGAGCGATATTATTATTTTCCAGCAACTAGAGATACCTGGAAGATGTTTATCTGCATTATATTATCAGATATAATAACATTCTTACCCTGAAGGATATTTATATTGTATTGTCGAATAAGACGATACCACTACTCGAAGAGTCATTTATATCGTATTGTCAAGTAAGATGATACCACTACTCCGAGGGTCATTTTTATTTATATTGTTGGTCGAAACAATATCGACATCCAAAAGATACCTAGAAGATCACATATGTTGCTCGGTGAAGCATTATCTTCGTTTGGTATCAGGGAGACATCATCAAAAATTTCATGCATTACGGGAGAACATTCATGCATTGCAAGAAAAAATTCATGCATTGNNTGTTGATTGAAACAATATCGACATCCAAAAGATACCTAGAAGATCACATATGTTGCTCGGTGAAGCATTATCTTCGTTTGGTATCAGGGAGACATCATCAAAAATTTCATGCATTACGGGAGAACATTCATGCATTGCAAGAAAAAATTCATGCATTGCAAGAAAAAATTCATGCATTGCAAAAGAAGATTCATGCATCATGAGAAAAAGATTCATGCATCGCGAGAAAAAAGATTCATGCATTGCAAAAGAAGATTCATGCATCACGAGAAAAAATATTCATGCATCGCGAGAAAAGAGATTCATGCATTGCAAGAGAAGATTCATGCATCGCGGGAAAAAGATTCATACATCGCGAGAAAATAGATTCATGCATTGCAAGAGAAGTCATGTATGGCAAGATAAAGATTCATGCATAGCAAAAGAAGATTCATGCATAGCAAGAGAAGGATTCATGCATCGCGGAAAAGAGGTCATGCATAGCGGGAAGAGATTCACGCATTGCGGGAGAACATTCATGCATTGCAAGAAAAGATTCATGCATTGCAAGAGAAGATTCATGCATCGCGGGAAAAAGATTCATGCATCGTGAGAAAAGAGATTCATGCATCGCGGAAAAAAGATTCATGCATCGCGAGAAAAGAGATTCATGTATTGCAAGAGAAGATTCATGCATTGCGACAGAAGATTCATGCATCGCGAAGAAAAATAATAATTAATTTCATGCATCGAGGGAAATGAATTCATATATCGCAGGAGAAAGATTCATGCATAGCAAGAGAAGGATTTATGTATCCCAGAGAAAGATTTACTCATTACAAGAGAATCAACATCAACTACATCATTTTTCTTTGTAAAAGGCGACATCGAGCGAACTATCAACATATTACATCAGCCTATTTTATTACTTTGACATCAAAAGAAGAATACATCGAAGATTATATTGCAAATGTAAGACACAAGCTTTATTGGCTTTACATCAAACCCGATGGAGTTGACGTCATATGTTCAAGGAGAACAATTAAGTGTCAACACGGTGAAAGACACCGTCTCCCATTTGAATTGCATTTTTATGCTAATGAGTTTTATCTCAGTCTTTGTCGAGTGCATCCGAAAAGATGAATTCTCCAAAACAAACCATAGGTGCGGACGACATAAAAAAGAATGCAACACAGTGGAACTTTTTCTTAGCAGCGAACTGGGACATAGTCCAAAAAGGAGTGCCAAACACTTAGGACGCGAGTAGAGGAGCGACTTCCACCTCAATCAAACCACACTTCTATCAGAAGGCATGTGAGTTTTTCTCTAGGTTTATCAGTTTCAGTTTCGCATTTGGAAAATTTTGTTTTCACCGGAGGCAACTTTCTAATCCGAGTGACAATGCACTAAGAGCTTTGAAAATTATGTCCGTGTAAGTTCTTACTTATGAGTGTGAAGTGCACTCCATTCATGGCTAGGAGGTTACAAGCCTCTTATTCATACTCGACTTACTTGTCACTCCTCCAGAACCAAAGGATATCTTGCATAATAGATTTCTTTTTCAACCAATTGAGTTGAACTACAAGTGGCCTGAATTCTTATATGGCTTGAGATATGTAGGTAACTCACTTCCGGGGTTCGACCATAATTCCTAAAGTCCGTACCTAATCCCTTTTCCAAAAGATGAAGATGTGGTCGATCAAAATTGGATTAGTCAATTTCATTTTTCCTCGGATTTCTTGCATCAATCCAAGTCAAACGAGGGACAGTTGTTGACACCTAATTTTGACCCTCCCCGATAATAATTAATTATTTCGAACTTCTCCAATTTCAAACGATTAAAATAATTAGTTTTATAAAAAATTTCAATAAAATAATAATAATATAGTTTGCAAGTTATTTTGAAATAGTTTTGTCACTTTTTATAATTTTTAGATGATATATATGTGTTACATAACTATGTATATAATTAATGTATTTTATGAACATTCAAAAATCATCTCAAAAAGATTTTTTATTTTAAATATTTTATTAGTGATGGTTGTAATTTTGAATTAATGAGTCTTATGAAATTCAAAATACTTGCAAGTTATTTTTAAAAGTAATTTTATCTTTTTGTAATAATTTTAAATAATGAATACATATATTTCTACAATCACGTTATTTTATAAATATTTGAAAATCATCAAAAAGATTTTACAATTTTTAGTTAAATATTTTATTAGTCTAGTTTGGTTAAATTATGGTTATAATTTTGAGTAATTAATTTATAATTAAGTTAATTATCTTATTTCGTTAAAATTAAGGAGCTCGTTAATTAATTAATATTAATTCGTCTTATTTAAGTATTAATCAAATCTACTAATTGACTCAATTTGGCTAATTCTTTAAAATTCATTGACCCCTTACTTCACCCATCTTATAAATTTTTCTTGATAAGACTAGGTTTAGGCCATTTTTTAGCCCAACACTCTCCAACTCAGCAGCCTAAACCTCAATTCCTTCAGCCCAACCCCACTCTTAATTCCCAAGCCCATTCCGATTCCTAATTCCCTAAAGATCCAACCCAAAAAAAAAAACCCCATCAGCTCATACGTACAATACCCATTCCACACAATACATACAACATATCCAAACAACAATTCCAAGCACCCAACAGCATACACAGTACACGATCCCACTGCCCATACCGTCTTCTTCACGCAGAAATCCCGGCAAACCCAAAATTCCAGTAGTAAATCCCGGCGCGACAGTGTTCGCCCATACGTATGTTATCCTCACGTCCAATCGTCCCCGTGTTCCCCCTTTTCGGAGTTTCAGAGCAACAACAACTCCCTATTACTTTTACTGTTGCCTCGAAAAGGAACGGGGAGATTCAAAATTCAAACAGATTTTACCCAAAAATCAACCCTATTCTCGACCTATTTAAGATCCTTTTCTCGTTGTGTTTGGGGGAGGTAAAAAAAAAGGGTTTTTCTTTTCGGAGATTGAATTTGATAGTGTAATAGTATTCTGTAATTAGAGCTTTTGGGTTTGCTATTTTGGAACTCGAATTCCTCGTGTGGTGGTCGAACAACTCTCAAACTCGTCCTCACGTTCCAGTCGCTGCCCAGGAAGAGGTAATGCCTACAATGTTCTTCAATTTGTTTTATTATTTTTTTTTCTACTTTGCTATGGTGTTTTGATAAATTGGAATCACTGTTTTGTTGTTAGGTGGTCGGTAATCAGTTTTGAATGTTGATAGCTTGTATATGCTACATGTATGCTTAAGTAATCTCTTTGGCTTATTGTTGGATATTGTTTTGCTCTCTCAACTTTATCATCGCAAATTTTATATTTTCACTGCTCAAGCCTATTTCGGCATCTGCTTCATTTGCTTTCGAATGTTGAGTCTGATTTGTTTTCAAGCATCTGTTTTCTCCTCTTTGTTTTAGTTATTTATTTTTTTCTCATTTTAGTCATCATGTGCTAGGTGTATATTATATTAAAGCCAATGTTTCCCTTGTGCTACTTGAAGCTTTGTTTCGTTTCCTTAGTAAAATATATGGCGGAATTCTCAGTTTCTTTCTTCATTTTTGCTAAAAGTTTGAGGTTCAACTGGCAGTATCTCTTTCACTATAAATTTCATGCTCTTCTTTCCATTTGGGTTTATGTCATATGCTTGAGTTGATGTTTCTACTTGAATGATATTTTTCATTCGATTCGTCGTTCTTCCCTAAGTTCTGTCGATATAGGATATAGATATGTGCGTTGCATTTATTGCTAGTTATCATACTTTCAAGTTTGAAAATGTCTTATGTTTGCTTGAAATTGTTGAAGGTTCATACCCCTGTGACTTCATTATTGGTTGCTATTACTGTGTAATCTCATTTAAGTATTCTGCCCTCTTTTGTTTGTAATGGGAACTTTGTTGGCACTTCAATTAATTTCCAATTAATTATGCCCAGATTTTTATCCTATATTTTTTATATATAAATAGAAAGAGAGAAGGAAATAAATAATAATAATAAAAAGCAAGTTACAGTGATTGTTTACATTTGTGAATTTAGGATTTGCGCTTTGCCGTCATGCACTTACATTTATTTCATTTTCTTTTTCTTTTGTTATTATGTTGAGTTGTTATGATCCATTTCTCCGTCCTAATCGTTTCATCTTGTTTTCTTTGCATAAATTCCCTCGGATCGAGTTCTTCGGACTCCTCTTTGCCTTGTATTTTGAGTTTGGGTTGAAACCCAATGTTTTCCCTATTTTTCAAGTCAACCCCTGCTTATGTGGATCGTGGGGAGGCAGATATACAGGGTGAGAGCAGGTTACAAGTCCCAAAAGCCCAAAAAGGGATTGTACACAAGATGTATACAGCTGTATACATTCAGTATACACTGATTTACAGGTCAAAAAGTGCAAAAACACAAGGCAGAGACGAAACACAGGTGTTCGTAAGCAAGAAATACATGAAAGGGGCCTATACACATCCTAATATACACTGATATACATTACGTGTATACAAAAAGGGGAATTGGGTTAAGCCCAATGATAGCAGCAAATTTGGCCCAAAAAGGGCCAAAATTCAATTTTCCTTTACCCTTAAATTATTTAATCGTCTTTTGTTTGTTTTTCTTATCATTAACTCTAACTTTATAATTGTTAATTAACATAATTAGATTCCCCAAAAGATAAGTTATTTTCTTTGTATTAGTTAACTTTTAATATATATATATATATATCTATTTTATTAATCAAATATGTTGGTCAAATTATACATTCTAATTAAGTTAAACCTTTTGTTCTTAAGAGATATGTTTTAATGCCTCTTCACTTAATCATATTATACTCATTTTAAAATTATTTTTTTAAGTTAAAATATTTTTCTCAAATAAACTTTCAAAATGTTAGTCAAAACCTTTTCAATTAATTAAAAATATTAGTACTTACTTAGTCATTTTCTCAAAAAGTTTAGCCAATTAATTCAAAATGATATTTATGCTTTAATTTATTAAATTGGTTTAAATTATTATTTCAAAATGAATTAAATAAATTCTAATTAATCTAGTTTTATTGATGTTCTAATCACTTGTATTTCGAGTCAAATGTATCATTTTGGATCCCTTCCTCTAAAAAATAAAATGAAATAAAATGCATCATTTATTTAATTATTTTCTTAATCAAATATATTATAAGTTATTATTTTTTTTTATGTTAAATCATTATCTTTTCTTAAAAATAGTCAAATATATTTTAGTCAAGTCGCAGGTCAACCGCATGTTAGCGGGCACTTCGAATGCTTAAACCCTTCTCGAAGTGTAAATTGAACCCCGAACCCTCTTTGGTATTTTCAAATGATTTTTTCTGTTCAAATCTTTGAAAATTATAAGTTTTCTTGATTTCTTTAAAAAATTAAGTGGCGACTCTTTTCTAAGTATTTTTTTCAAATTGTTTTATATTTAGAACATTTCAAAAAGTGATTTTTCTAAAGTTAGGAAAATTACGGCACAACAGATGCGATAAGTGTTTCCTTACGTGTAACTGGTTCCACATGTATTATATCCAACTTTATCATCAATATTAGTTTTTCCAGTGGTATCCACAATTTAACCTAAGCCCTGGACCTCTGAAAATGTATCATTTCCACCCATCAAACATGTTATTAACGTTCATTTTATTGCGGTAATCGAGATTATTAATCATGACTTCAAGTTCATTAATGACGTTTTCACAAATGGGTTCATTCAAATTCTATGAGATTTAATCCAGAACAAATTTTTTGGTGTCGAAACACTCTTTATATTAATAAATATTATTATATCGATTAAATAATACCTCTATAAACTAATAATATTTCATAGTGCCACCTATATTAATTTAATGAAGTTTCACTATACTTATTGGTATTTATAGTAATTAATACTATTAATTACTTTGGTTAATAATATCAACTTCACTAAATGTAAGAAATGATAATTATATAAATAAGAAATGATAATCATATATATTTAATTTAGATAAAAATATTTTATACTTGTGCTTATAGTAGTAATTAATACTATTAATTAGTAAGAAAATTTCAAATTTCTTCATAATATAGTTTTTATACTTCAAACACCGTACATGTTACAAGTTTTAAACTTCTATAATTAACCTATTAAAAGTAATTCTTTTTTTTATTAATTGATTAACATTTTATTTCTTATAAATAAATATATGTTATTCAAAATTTAATTATCAGAATAATTTTTTTAAGTGCCAAAGAAAGTTCTCTACTTCTTGTGCATCACGAACTCCTTTGAACTGTGGTGGCTTGGGAGCCTCGTCCTAGTCTCCCTCGTCACAACAACATTCCTAGCGGTCTCAGTTACGCCAACGTTGACATGCTCTTTGAGTGTCTCTATCTTTGCCTTCATGGCATCAATAGTGTTCAACGCCTAAATGAGCCTGCACTCTAAGGTAGTAATGGTTTGCATCGTCTCTATCTCGATCTGCATACGTCCATCCAAATCGCTCTGAATATCTTCAAGAGTATGCCCCTCAAGAACACTTAGAGTGTCTTCAACTTTCCCCAAGCGTTGGCCAAATATTTTGACGACAACATCATCTTCCCAACATCAACTTTCGTGAACCCCTCTCTACTGAGTAAGACATCCTCAGGCAGGAACTCCACATCATCTTCGCTCGCCTTGGTGGTAGAAGGTTCTTAGGATGTAAGCCTTTCATTTGGCTCAACCTCCTAGTTCTTGTTGGCGACATTCTTCTTTTTGCCATAAGTGTTAGCAACGTTGATTTCTCCATCGTTTCTCATTCCCTTAGTTGTAACCTTGCTATGATATCATGTTATCACGTTCTTAATCTTTACTAAGCGCACGTGAGGCAATTGACAATCTGCTCACGTTCTTGGACTACTAGTTCATGATCTTGCTATACCAAATCAACTAAAAATTCTAGAAATCGTTAAGAGAATAGAAGAAAGAACACAAAAAGATTGTTATGAAAAATTGTGTAAAAAACTTGTATTGATTTTTGTGTGGATGATTTTACAAATGGATGTCCCTCTATTTATATTATTCATTTAGAAACTAAAATATAAATAATAATTTCTACATATTTACATTCAAATCACTTTTCTAAAACTCTCTACATACCTAGAATATTATAAAGACATTCCACGTAATTCTATAATCTTCCACAAAAAATATTTGTATTTTTGGAATTATCCAAAATGCCAAGTCTTTCTTCTATATAAGTTATGTCATGACACATATGTGGCATGATAATGTTCTCAGTATTTTATCAAATCTATTCCTATCTAACAAAACACTATTAAGGGCTGGTCATATTCCAATTGAAACCGAAAAAACCAATTGAACTGAATTTTTTTAAATTTTAATTTCAATTTTTTGATTTAATCAATCAGTTTCAATTTAAAATTTTAAAATTTCAGTTTTTCGATTCGATTTTCGATTTTTAACAAAATAAATTCAATTAACCAAAAAAACCGAATTTTAATACTGCACACTACTGATATCACTGCACTCTACAGTCGAGCATGCCCAAAGTGAATAGCCCTTGGCATTTAGGAGTGACCTACAGTAGCGCCACCAACCCAATTATTAAATCAACGAATCCCTAAATTGAAACTCTCACGACTCACGTCTCGTCGAGACGACGTTGACTCACATCGACTCGTCTCACAAAACTCATCTGATCATCCATCGCCTCCGTCTGTCCTCGGCTCTCATCAATTGTCAGGCACAATCACAGTGACTGAGACTCGCTCAGTTGGCAGTTGCTGCTTGCTTTTTAATTGTTAAAACCTTTTTGTATGTTGTCTGTTAATGCCTCGAGGCTGAAGGCTGGAGTGGACGCCCGGGGCCTGGACTCCTGATACATTTAGCAAATAGCAATTGATCTCATTGGTACTGGACATGGAGGCTTCTTGAATGTCGTCTATTAATGTCCTTGCCCCTAAAAGCTGAACTGCTGAAGGCTATGGCCAGTAGTGAAAATGTTTACTAGAGTTATATCTCTTTCGAAATGACAAGAAGTTGACTACTTAATTTGAAACTTCATAAAATTGGATCCGTCATGCCTTAGCTATTAATACATGGGCTTCGCTAACAGACTGATTTTCCCAGTTTCCTATTCTAACATATGCAATCACATCAACCTAGTACCAAGCGAAGATAAATTCCAGATTGTGGACGCCCAAATTTCATGTGGTATCCAGTGCTGTATCCTTCGTATAACAGCACAAATGGACTCAAATTACTTAAATTGTCATTGGTTTAACAATGCATTTTCTGTTGCTATCAGTAGCAAAGGAGATGACATTTCTGCAAGCAACAACTAACATAGAGACTCCATGGGAATACGTTTGTCTCGCAAGGACTCAACACAAACACTTCACCAGTGACGACTTAATCAAATTAGTAAAGTGAATGCCCCAACATAAACTAGACAAAATCAAGCTTTCATTATGTGCATAGACACGCCACTACAGCAAGGGAACGATCAAGAAGAACACAAAGCACAAAATCATTCACATATCAGATGTGCTACAGAAAGGAAGGGAATACCCTAGCTTTATACAATGGGTATCCCCAGACTTCCTAATCCCACCCAAACTTAAGTAAGTCTTTCAAGCACAATTTTTAAAATATTGGGTTTAACAGTAATACTGAGATTGTAAATCTCATTCAGATTTACTTGAGGTCGAGTTAGTAGCACCTTCTTTCTTCGTTGCAGCAGATTCAACCTGTTTATATGCCTTTGAGATTTCTTCAACAGGTATCAAAGGGATATAGCTGACGATACTATAACCCTTCTCCTGCAAGTCAGCTACAAAATGATTGTACTTTTCAGACCAGTTAGCAACTGTAGGAGCAGCCATCTGTGCGATTCCGTGCAATGGTGGACAGTGATTGACATAAAACCACAGCACTGCCACTCGACTAGTAGCAAATTGCTTGGACAATTCACCAGCATGATAGATAGCTGCACGAGGACCAGCCTCTTGTATGTCTTTGGACAAGTCTTGTGCAACCTTCGATGCCTTCTGAAACAGAGACTGGACTTTGCTGACAACCTTCTTGGCCAACGGAGGAGCACGTTCATCAAATTTTGCTGTTCCATCATCCACCTGATAGCCACCCACAGATACTCAATATGTTAAAAAGGAAGCAACAATGAGGAAACCAAACCTCAATGTCCACAAAATCTTTATCAGAATTCATATATTCGAGGAAGCTAATTTTCAGGTGAAACAACCAGATGCGAATATATAAATTGTACTCTAAGACTTTTGAGTAGCTCATAAAGTCACATAGCAGGGTACAATTCTTCTCAGGTATATATAGCAGCAAGAGGATGGAGAAAAACACCTATTAAGTTAAATCTTTGCAAGTTACTGACACTAACTAAATCAACCCACACCTTCAAGTTCTATAAAATTCCCATCACATGATCGGTGTAGCTAATGAATGAACTACTCATGTATGTGCCTCTCATCATTTACCCTTTCTCAAACAAAGGCAGAGTCACAAAACATTTACAGAACTAAATTCTCCAGGAATGATACATGTAGACCTACCCACAAATTGTCATCATCAGATAATATACACAGTGATAACATAATAATCGATGAAAACAACAGATATAGGTGAAGAATCGATACCTTTTTGTCTAGGAAAACAAGGACTTCATCAGGAACACCTTTAAATCTCTCGTAAACAGGCCTTACGACGGTGGTTACCGCGTTTTCTACTGTACCAACAGTTGATCTCAGAGGCCCCGAGTTCTGCTTCGCATAATCATACAGATTTGACACCAAAACCGCAGTGTTTAGAGCCAACACCCTTACGAACCCTAGATGTTTCAAATTAACCTCACTTTTCTCCATCTCAGCCTATCCATCATAAATCAAACAATCACAAAATTACTAATCAAACAGAAAACATGAGAAAAAAAAGATTAAAAAATCTAAAAAAATTGATTGGATGAACATGAATTAAGATAAAATTAGAAGAAAAACGTAGAGGGATCAAACTACAAACCTTGTTGGTAGCCATATTTTCTGATTGTTGATCAGCTTGTATGGAAGTTTGATCTGCTCAGCTATTGGTGATGCAAATGAGAGAGTTTGTTGGGTAATAAAGGAAGTGGGGGAATATTTAAGTAAAATCACAGGGCTGTGAAGATGCCACGTGTCGCAAGTATGGGGTCAGGAGGGATTCCTTCGTCCAGAATCAATGAGGCGTTTGAGGAAATGCCCATTTCTAGGGGTGTGTGGAGGCTTCTAGAAGGACACGTGGCATCTGTTTGAAGGCAGTGCGAAGAATCTCGACATTTTCCAACTTTGTCCTTTTTTAGTTTGTTTGTGAGCATAGTGTAGTACCCAAAAGAAGAATTTATTGATTACTCAATTAAATTTTGAATTTTGACGTGACAATCTAAGCTAAGGCAGAGAAATGTACAAATTACCGTTCCTCCTTGCTATAAACACTAAACAATTAAGACATCTTACAGGTGCGTCATACTAATACTTAATTATTCTCTCCCTATACCTGCTCCCTTTTTCAATTAGTATTTTTTTTAGAAGTTCATACCAATTAGACAAAAGTATACTCCGAAAAATAAATTGGTCTCATTTTAGCTTAAGCCACTGCTATGTTAATGTGAAAAATCAATGTATCATAGGGAACATTTTCGTTTAATCTTACAACAGGCAAAATTAATTTCAAATCAATGTACCAAGAAGCTAGTATATATTTAGATCACCAGGGAGCATTTGAATCTTGGTCACATCTATTACAAATTAGTCAGTACATTAAAAAAGAAAAGTAATGAAGAAGCCAGAGCATGTGGCACCATCAAGAAAAGATAAAATATCTCCTTTTTATAGTATCTATATGTTGTTACTTAAGTACTACTACTAGAGTAAGGAAACTTGCTAGATTTTTCACCACTCAAGTTAAGGAACCATCAAGCAACTTGAGATTTTTGGCGTCTGACATACTGAAGGATAGGTTCTTTTACCTGTAGATAGAGAAAAGAGAACAGAAGAACAATTAGAAATATTTCCCAAATACTTCAGCCAGGATTCTTTACTAAAAACACTGATGTAATACCATGCTTGCTTTCCTCTGACGTTTTTCCTGACTGGACCTGCTACAGACTATGTCATACTCAACAGGCTGGTTTGGTTTTCCATTAACTCTTCCATTCTCCTTACCAGGAACAAAGCTCTCCCGAGAAGCTACAGGCTGCACAAACATCATATATATCTAACTATTTGTTACTGCAGTTTCGTTAGGCAATAATCAACTAATTAATTACTGAGTTATGTTGTTAATGCAGATTATTGAGGTAATCCACAACTGATGAACCAACCTCAGCGTTGCTTGATGGTGTCTTTTCATGCTCCTTTCTCTTGGAGACAGTCTGATCGCTCATGACAGATCCGTTCCTATATGCATCACATTTGCCTCTAGTACGTGTGAGATCCGATCCGATAGAGTGGAGAGCACCACAAGTGGATAGATCTCTAAAGTTGTTGTCTAGTAGCCATACAGTAATATTAGATTTTGTGGTCTGATCTTGATGATTAGTGTAGAAGTAACTTAACTAAACGTTATCAAAATTCAGATAGGTGGTGGAATCATTACCTGATTCATGCATGTCAATATCCTGACCATTTATAATATTTAAAGATAAGAATTAAAATAGTACAAATACAAGAAACTGTCAAACTTATATTTAATTCAAGACTATTACCATACTGTCTTTTGCTAAGACCTTCGTAACTTCAGCCAGCTTTTCTTCAGTCAGATCAGAGTGGATCACACGCTTCCCTGCAATGACCAAATCAGTCCATCATTGGGAAACTGGTAATTCGTTATGCTCCATACAAAGCAGGAAATACTGTTTGCCAGAGGCCTGAGGGTACCTAGTCTGCGGTAGCCCTTAGCCTCAATGAATCCATCTTGTGTCATTTTATCAATTAGCCTCTTCACAGCAGTTTGGTTGGCTTCTCCTTCCAGTTTACTTTGGAGTTTCGCAACACTTACATAGTTCATCGGAAGAGCATGAAACAAAGCCTGAAACAAGAGACTCTCGTTGTTAACATGCAATACAGAAAGTAACATCCAACTTCATGCAAATCAGCATTAGCGAACTATTCACAAAATTTGTATTTAAGCAGTTGAAAGGGAGTTGTTATTCATATTCCTCTCCCAAAAGGGAAATTGTTGTCCATACTCCTCTTCTAACTTCACTAGACTTCTCTCCTCTGTTTGAGTTGCTAAATGAAAATACAGAACTTCTGTCTCCTCAATCTATAGGACATTACTGGGATATGTACTACTCTTCCCAAAAATCTTAAGAGGGGACAACATACATAACTTCGCACAAATGTTCTCTTCAAGCTCCCAAATTGTATTACTCTTTATCTATAAACACCAAAGTTAGAAGGTAGTAAAGGACCAGCTCCCCCAACCCATAAATTAGTCATCATGCACAAATATATGTTCTTTTCTAGATTATAAAGGAGGAAGGGAGAAGGGACAGTAGAAATTAAGAGATAATCACTTCATATATATTACTGAAATGTGAAGGAGTAGTCACAAGGTAAAGCAGTAGTGTGAATCACAATCCCCTGCGATGAACTTTAACTCAATGGATCATTTCCAGAAAGAACAAATAGAGAAAGAGGAAAAGTAGGAGGACAAAATCCACAAGCATGTGTAATCCACATATACAGTATAAATTAAGGAATATAGACCAAATTAACTAAAGAAGATAGATATATTTCGGAAGGATATTACACATATCTACTAGATACTTTTAAGCTCAATTCAAAGGATATTAATCAGGTTTCACCTTCATGTACATGTAATCTTCAACCTTGCCCTGCTGAGATTGATTGCCATTTTTGTTTTGTTGACCCTCTGGTTCTTCTTTCACAACATCAAACTCATAGTTGAATTTCTGCATTTGAGGAATATGAAATTTTGGGTGTTGGAAAGAATATATTATGATTCGAGAGAGTAAAGATGTAAACAATTAATAAATAAGGAAAACAATAAGAGACCTTTTGCGTCTTAATGATGTAAGTGTCTGTGCCAGCACTTGAAAGAATTCCTTCCTTAACAAGCTTTTCCAAAATGTCTAAAATCAAAAAAGCAGATTAAGAAACTTTGGACAGCTTAAAAACCAGAAAGAAAACCTTTTAGCATCTGATCATTATTTGGCACAAAGACTTCGGAAATTGGTACTAGGGTATAATATAACTGTTCCCCTCTATAGAAGTTCAGGTTGAGAACACCTTCATCATCTGCTTAAGAGGTCATTTCATTACCTTCAATCAAGACCTGCAATCAGGATGCAAAATTAGGTGTAGGCCTGGCTAGTAAATGATGGAGAAACCAGCACTTGATAGGAAAGCTAGCAGAAGTATATTACCACTGAGATGTTTGGAAAATTTGAGAGAACATCTGTCACTTCAACTCTGTCAAGGTGGTATGCATTGATCCAATCCTTAACCCGTACAAATTGTTGTTCATCTTCTGCAGGATCTTGAGTATCATCTGAAACCAATAAACGCATTAGAGTTCTTGATAAGCTGGTTCAGTAAGAAAGTCATAGCATTTGCTTCAAAATAAAAGTACCTTCATCGACCATATCACCTTTATCCTGAACATTTTTCTTTTCTGTAAAGAAAAAAAGCTTCTCTTTTTGAATTTATGATATTAAGAAAATACTGACAGAATCAATGCATGTACAAAACGGTCGAATAGAGGCATGTGCATTACCAACTGGTGCAACTACGTATTGGTCTTCGTCAGAGTCGCTGAACTGAAATTGATGGATATTTAACAAAGTCAGGCGCATGAACATACTTAAAAGGATAGAAAATAAAGTCAAGCTTTATAAATAATTGAGGCGGGGAGAACCAATATTCCACCTCAGTATCAGATGCACTGTCATCTCTCTCGGCAGAATCAGCTCCCAAGCTCATAACATCATCTTGATTGTCATCATTCCCATCGTCGCACGGATCAAGCACACTCTTAACCTGAGGAAGAAAAGATATCAGTGTGAGCTGATTGATCACTGAAAAGGAAACTAGTTTTATTCATTTTCCTTTGATCTGGCTCACACCTTCAGAGCTAACACGAGATGCTTGCTGTTGACATTTCCGACCTCCAATTTCAGAGGATTTTTCGTCCATGGATTAAGAGCCTCCTCGTCAGTGCAGCCTCTAAAGAAAGGAGGCTCATAATCAGCAGGCTGCACAACCAGCAATTCTGTTACAAAAGTTCTATTTCACCAAAATATGACAAGCTGAGTGACTTTTGAAGCAAAATGACATTTAAAAGCTGAACTGGAAATATCTAAGCTAAGAAAATTCTATGAAATGTATTTTGACATGGCTAAGCAATGCTTTCTGTCTATGGGCAGGCCGAGAACCATTTATCGACACAACTACAGGAATCAATTTTGGGGTTCAAACTCAAAAATAAACTCAAGCTACATAATTACAGAAGCGAGATGACTTCTAATAGGAAAACTCTTATATCCTGAATGTCAAAAAGGGATGATAATAATTGCAGCTTCTTCAAGGCAATGTGCTTATAGATGCAAATATATAATCCGCACGGCTACAATATATGAAAGTTTTACATTCACCCAAAACTCAAACATCGAGAGGCAAGCTAAAAGAGAAAAGGGAAAAGAAAAAGAAAAATAGAAATAAAAAAAATTGTGAAAAGGGCATACCGTGACATCATCATGATAAAGAAGCTTCATCAGTATAGTTCGCTGAGAAAACCAAGAGAATCGAACCTTATCAACAAGATGATAGTAGACAATTGGAGCCATGCTTTTTAGGAACAATAGAAAGCTTTACCTCTTCTGGCATCTTATCGAGAGTTCTCATCAACTGTATCAATGTACGAACCATTTTACAAGCAGAACTCCTGAAACATACTCCCTCTCAACACAAAAGGTTCTTGTAATCGAAAAAACAACCAGTATGAGAATGAGAATAAAATGAATCATTAGACCAATAGCTACCTCATTTGATTGGGTGTTATTTCAGTGGTTAAGTTAGACTTGAATGTTCCCCCTTTCTTCATTCCAACACGATTGACATTCATTGACACTTCTTCAGAGTCAGAACTTGAATAACTGAAAGAAACTGCAAGTAGACAACTAAGTGTATAAGCTATTGTCACAAGCCAGACTACTGAAAGTATCAGCTCTTCTTTCAGCAATTTCTTTTATCTCAGGCAACAACTATGTCCTAGATAGTAATCTAGTCAGTCTCAAATGTGATTAGCCAGTGCAAATATGATACTACAACTTAATTGAAGTCATCACTTAACCAACTTATCTTGGTTTTTCTTACATGCATATTCCTCAATCATTGGCCCATCAATTGCTTCGCACACACAGAACAGAAGCGTTTTCAGATATTTATTCTGTAGTGCATCATAAACACCTAGGAACAAAGAAGAAAGAGGAGTAAGAAATGAAAAGGAATAAAATAAACTGTAAGGCTCAGTTTGCAAACTAGCAAAAGATCAACATACCTTTTTCCATCCAATCAATAAGTCTACACGACTCTGCATCCATTGGCATTAGCTTCTTGATCTTCATCTCTGCTTGTGACTTGTAATGTAAGTATCTAGTAAATAAATTTGAAAGCTGAATAGATGGATGTTATAAAAAAAAAATTGTAGAGAAAGTTTACCTAAGGCTGGAACAGATTTATCACTGAAATATTTCTCAGGAAAGAGGCCTCTGACGTAGCTAATGTTGAATATAGCAATACGCAAAAGGTTCCTTGTCTGTTTTGGAAAACCATGGAGAAAAAGTGACTCAATCATGTGTAATTTTCAGTCACTGGGATACGTTAGCGTCCAGAAATTACAAAATAAACCTTACGATCATAGCATTCAAAGCAGCTAAAGTTAGCAGCACTCAATTCCAGGAGAAGGTGCAAATTGAAAAAAACAGATGAACTTAAACAACTTCTACTTATTAGATTCTTAGATCACATTCATTGATCTAGAACATGTCCTACACATGCTGTTTTTTAATACAAACAAACAGATTCACTCAATGATCTAGAATGCTCAAAAGCGAAAATGTAATTCAACGATCTAGAGAAACAAGCAAGGTGAGTCAATCGTAGGTCAACAGGTACAAACAGAGAGTATAAATTCATATTTGCGTCACACATTAATAATTGGTTGAATGAGATAAAGTTCCACATAGAATACGTTACAAGAGCCAGAAAACTCTGGCGAACGAACTCAAAATACACACAGAACTAAGTCAATCACAAGTATAAAAAATCATTGATTAACCCTCCAAATTTGACTCACATGTAGTACTTATCTGACAAAAACTGATTAAGCAATAATCATACAAATCAGAGTATCTAAAACATCAAAAAGAAAAAAAATAGAACAGATGAGATCGATCATTTACTAGGAGGAGTGAATCCTGCTCCGTGATCTCCGATTCCTTCAACTTCTGGGCCACAACCTGGAAATTAGAGAGAATCGTGGTGAGAATTAGGCATGCAGTGAAGTAACAATACGTGATTCAACAAATTAAACGAATTCGAAGAGCGAGTTGGAATTAGAAAGCATATGGAGATGAAATAGGTTTTGCTCACCATTGTTGACAGAGAGAAACGAGACTCGAGTGAAATGGAGAATTTGAAGAGAAGAGTGTGTTTTGCTCAGCAAATGAAGAAAGATGGCGGGAGTAGAGTGAATATATAGGCAAGAAAAGTAACCACGGTAGCATCGGGCACTAACCTATGGTTAACTGAGCAATGCAGAGTGCGTGATGTAGTTAGTGGCTTGGTATCGTAATTTTGGGAAAAGGTAGGGGTTTTCAGTTTATCAATTGTAATAACTATATGATGGGTGGCTTGTGTTTTCACTTTTAACCCTCCTATTCTTACCTGTTGCCATCAATTTGTTTTGGGTAGCATGCTTAGGATATTTTAATTCATAAACTTTCTAAACTATAAGTTCTATCTTTATTAATTTGTTGGGATAGTGAGCTAAGCTCATTGAATTACAAGAAGCAAATCACCTTCTTCTTCTTTTTTTAAATCGGGAGGTAGAAGGAGAAATGGGGAGGGGATTATAAGGTGGAGAGTCTTGGGGTTTTCTCGCTTGTTTTCTTGTTCGTTATTTTGTCCATTTCTTGTTTGTTTTCTTTAAAAAATTTTAAGCTTCAATTTTATAATCATTTTAGTTTTGGACCTCAAAATCCTTGTAATTTAATTTATTTAAAGTTAATTTTTCGGACCATTTGAGGTGCGAATCAGCCCCCATCTTCGCCCAAATTTGGAGCATGTGATCCTCACCTCTACATAATGATGGAGTTAGCTTTTAGTTTCATTATCGAGCTCCAAGGTCGATTATTGATCTATTTTCCGATCTAATTTTTGCAATATGGATGGATATCGTTAGTTGAGTATTGCCATGTAGTTTCTGTTTTTGATAGTGTGGCAACGATTTGAGGCTCTTCGAAGTGACGGTTTATGCTGCACTTTAATTTCGAGGTAGGTTATGGTTTCTATCTTCAGACTTAGCTTAGCTTAGCTATATATATACATACATTGTATGGTCATTAGAAAGAATTTTAGAGTAGCATTAAGTCTAAATTGATTCTTCGATATGAATTAGCCATTTTTCGGACTTTAGATTAGTACTTTAGCCTTAAGCCTTAGCTTAGGTTAATCTTGGTCTTGGCTTGATTAGCACAAAATTCTTAGAAATGCTTTTGGGGATCGAAACTTAGCGATAGAGGTAGCTTATTATTCGTTAAGTGTAATATAGATGGTTTTATATTCTAATTGCTATTTTATCCGTGTTACTGTGATTGTGGGCCTGAGGCTTTGGATTTAAACTAACCGAAATTCCAGGTTAGTACGTTTGCACTATGGAGGGTATCCACCCTACCTTGCTCCATAAATATGTTTGTTGGATTGTGCATTTATAATTGTCATGCATTCACGTGCATTGCATTTGCATTTAATCGAGGAAAGACTCAAAATAGTCTCTCATCTTTGGGTTAAGGCTCAAAGTCATCCTTGAGTTTTCACCTGGAACACTAATAGTCCCTCATGTTTGCAATATTGGTGCACTTTTGGTCCTCGTCTAAAATTTTGCGTATTTTTTAACATTGATTTTATCCATAACTTATGTATGAGATGTTCAATCGTCATTTTATTTATTTAGTAGAAATAATAACTCCATATGAGAGAATATGAGAAGAAAAACACCTTGTTTGTTTAGTGGAAATCGTATTATAGGTAGAGTCGAGAGGATCATCACGATAATTTCACGTGCAATAGTACAAATTTTTTCTTTTCTTCCAACGTCATATGTTAAGACGTTCTTAGTTTAACTGCAGTAATATTTCTACTGAACAGAACAAGGTATTCTTCTTATCACCTTCTCTCACATAGAGTTATTATTTCTACTAAATATATAAAAAAAAAACGATTGAACATTCCGTACATAAAATTGTGAATAAAATTAATGTTAAAAAATAGGCAAAAATTTAGGGAGGACAAAAAATGCACCAATATTGCAAATATGAGGGACTATTAGTGCTCCATGTAAAAACTCAAGGATAACTTTGAGTCTTAATCCAAAAATGAGAAACTATTTTAAGCCTTTCCTCCATTTAATCATAACATGAGTTAGAGGCAAAAATATATTGGTTTTTGGTTTTTAACTATTATGCCTTGATTTTTACTTGATTTGAGCTATGAGGAGTGTATTACTGTTTTACGAATGAAATTTGGACTTTTACGAAAGTTTGCACCACTTTCAAGAAGTTTTCTACTTTTGGAAAGATTGTATGTTAAACTTGTAGGTTTTGAGTTAATATCCCAATTGTCACTCAATTTTTACTTTTTTTCACAAAAAATCACTCAATTTTAATTTATAGCCTCAAAGTCACTTAATTATGTATTTTTTCATAAAAAGTCACTCAACTTATAGTTCTTTTCACAGAAAGTCACTTAATTTTCTTTTATAATCTCAAAGTCACTCAACTATAAATATTTTACCTACAAAGTCACTCAACTATTAATATTTCATTTAAAAAGTCACCCAATCAATTTTAATATATTTTTCATTAAATTTTATTGAAATACAATTTTGTTAACAAAATACGAAGATGCTTATTTTAATTATTTTATTGAAACATAATTTTTTTACACTAATTTCTTAAAATATAATAAGATTCTCATTTTCATTATTTTATTAAATGTATTGAAACACTAATTTTGTTTTAAACTAATTTCTTAACAAATTGTAAAATACTCATTTTAATATATTATTTAATTTTATTGAATGATGAATTTTTTAAAAACAATTTTTTTATTAAAAAAAATGGTGTGCTGCCAGGCACCAACACTGGTAACGGTGGATGCCATACAATGCATCAGTTTCGATTTAAAAATATCCTACTTGTAAACCTTATTACTTTTGTATTAAAATCACAATAGTTACACAGTGTTATTTTTGTATTAAAATCACACTAGTTATTGTTTCTTAAAAAATTAGTCTAAAAAATAATAGCTCAACAAAATTTAATAAAATAATTAAAATGAATATTTATTATTTTAAAAAATAATTTAAAACAAAATAGTATTTCAACAAAATTTAATAAAATTATTAAATGGGTATCTTATTATTATTTTTTAAAAAAATTAGTTTAAAACAAAAATTATATTTCAACAAAATTTAATGAAAAAAATATATAAATTGGTTGGGTGACTTTTTAAATGAAAGATCGATAGTTGAGTGACTTTGTAGGTAAAATATTCATAGTTGAGTGACTTTCTGTGAAAATAAATATTAGTTGAGTGATCATCTATGAAAAAATTTTATAGTTGAGTGACTTTGAGGTTATAAATGAAAGTTGAGTGACTTTCTATGAAAAAAAATATTAATTGAGTAACCATCTGAGATATTAACTCATTGATTTTCTGGTTTGAAGGATATATTTTTCTGATATTGCATATGTTGATTAGCACTGGCAGACCGCAGATTGAATTCTAAATTTTATGATTACTACATCGGTAGTTGAATTGAGGCGGGTCTGTGAAATGTCTCAGGGAGCCTATGAGAGTCCAACGAGGCAGTTTTGAAGTTTTTTGTTTAATGCATTGACCATATATGCAATGCATCATTTCATGTTGTATGCCATATGCTTGCATAGATTGTGACCATTATTATTGTTATCTTCACCGTCAGTGGTTGTGAGTATTGCTTCCGGTGTAGCTTTTAATTCATAGTGTTAGCACTATCGTGCTTCTCATATTTATATAGCATCTTTTGTAGCTATGTGTAACATCTCGCAAATTGAAAGAATTAGAAAGAGCCAGAATTAGAAAGAGTGATTTTTGGAAATAATAAAAAACCTGGAAAATCGGTTAAGTTAAGTTTGAGTTTTTGGTCAACTTCAAAAGACCATAACTCCTAACTCAAGACGAGTTAGGTGTGCTTCCAGATATCGTAGAAAAGATCTTGGAATAATCTTTTCAACGCCTCCGAGTTTACGCGATTCCGAGTTTGTATGAGTGAGTTATGCCCATTGAAAGTTGGGTTGTTCAAATAAGGAAAGTCCAATCCGGATTTTAGAAGGGCATTATGGTCTTTTCACCACCCAATTAAATTAATTCATTTTTAGCAATTAAATTGGGGCCTAAACTGAACCACAATTGAAAATTTACGCTAGGGTTTTTGGAGAAAGAACGCAAGAGGAGAAAAGAGGAGAAATAGCAAAGTTCATCGTTCTTAAAGGTTTAACTTGTGGATTTCGTCAAGGGGTGATCCCTACGAGGTATGTGAGTCTTTCATAGCGTTGGGTTCGTTTACCCACGTGCCAGTCATGTTTATTTCAGTGAAGTTTGTTCTAGAAAGTTGATGAATCTTGAATGGTGTTTTTGAAATTGGCCTTCGTTCTTGAGTTAAGTTGAGATTGAGGAGTTCCTTGAGGTTAAAATGTTGTTTCCTTGAGTTGTTTGAGTTAGATTATTGTGTATACATACTGGGTATCTGAATCTAAAGGGAATTTGAGAAAAAGAATCGAGTTTAGGCGAATTGGGGTTAGAAAACGAAGAAGGAACAAGTCGGGCAGCAACAGGGTACCAGGTCCGCGTTGCAGACCTGTTCCTAAGAAGCATAATTTTACCTTCGCGTCGCGGCGAGGACGCGGACCTCTCTGCCTCAAAAATTATTTTTGCGACCAAAATTTAAATACACCTCCGCGACGCGGACTAGTTTCCATGAAGTGATTTCTTGATCATTTCTCATGTTTAACTATCTAAAATCATTCCTAAACATCATGATATCTTTCCTATCACAAATCACAATCCTTGAATTCATAATTCAATTCAAGGAAAGTTAAGAGTCAAGTCAAGAACAGTTAAGAGTCAAGTTAAGAGAAGTCAAGAGTCAAGTCAAGAGAAGTCAAGAGTCAAGTTAAGAGAAGTTCATAAAGCTTTCCAAAAGTCTTTTACAAATGTTTTAACTTTGTTTTAAGACTTGAGTTTTGAGTTGAGTAAAGAGTAAAGTTTGAAGTTCATTTCTTCAAAAAAGTATATCGGGACTATGTATTCCCAAAGAGTAAATGTTTTCACATTTAAACAAGAAAGGAAACTGAAATTTCCAAAAGAGCCTTTGAGCTAGTTTTTAGTAAAGAGTAAGAGTAAAGTTCATTCTTCAAAGATTATACGGGAACTAAGTATATATATTCCCAAGAGTTAAAATGTTTTTGCACATTTGAGCAAGAAGGGAAACTGAGATTTCCAAAAGAGTTTTAAGCTAAGTTTTTCAATAATTATCTCAAACCAAAGAAAGAGTTTTGTTTTTACAAACATATGAGCTAAGTATATTTTGGGAGTAGTATTGAGCACTGATATGGGGATGAGTTTGAGTTCAGATAACTCACGTCTCCATAAACCATGTAGCCATCATGTGTAGTAAAGAATCATACTTTTTAGATGACTCTTTAAGATGTTTTTAGCATAGACTAGTGGATCCACTTAGTTAAGCGTTCTATATGACGACAAAGTATAGGACAGTTCTGGCAGCGTGGGCAAGACGTTGTATCACCACTTAGGCTCATAGTGGTGGTTGTCGATTAGAGAAACTCCCACAGAAACTATATTGTTTTATTATATGAGTAAAGTTGAGTTTGTTATTGCATTTTCTTTAACGAACTAAGTTGTTTTTCTACAGTTTTAAAAGCTTCTATATATTGT
Source organism: Solanum stenotomum (assembly GCF_019186545.1). Lineage (NCBI taxonomy): Eukaryota > Viridiplantae > Streptophyta > Magnoliopsida > Solanales > Solanaceae > Solanum > Solanum stenotomum. The sequence goes on from NC_064287.1 coordinate 38,264,096, forward strand.
ATGTGTTTTATTGCTTTATATTAAGTTAAGTTATCCAGGAGTTAAGTAAAGCCAAGGTAAGTGTTTCTTTCAGATTCTTTTCAAGCTTAAGTTATGTTTAGCATTCCAACTCGCATACTCATACATTTAATGTACTGATGCCAGTTGTCCTGCATCTTATTATGATGCAAACACATGTAATCAGGATCAGCATCCAGCGCCTCGTTGATCCAATTAAGCACTCAGAGTCAATTGGTGAGCCTCCTAGCTTTTCGGCCGGTCCCTCTTATTGCTTTCGATATTTTAGTTTATTAGGATGTCGTGGGTCTTGTCCCGACATCCATATCAGTTGNTTTAGCATAGACTAGTGGATCCACTTAGTTAAGCGTTCTATATGACGACAAAGTATAGGATAGTTCTGGCAGCGTGGGCAAGACGTTGTATCGCCACTTAGGCTCATAGTGGTGGTTGTCGATTAGAGAAACTCCCACAGAAACTATATTGCTTTATTATATGAGTAAAGTTGAGTTTGTTATTGCATTTTCTTTAACGAACTAAGTTGTTTTTCTACTGTTTTAAAAGCTTCTATATATTGTATATGTTTTATTGCTTTATATTGAGTTAAGTTATCCAGGAGTTAAGTAAAGCCAAGGTAAGTGTTTCTTTCAGATTCTTTTCAAGCTTAAGTTATGTTTAGCATTCCAACTCGCATACTCATACATTTAATGTACTGATGCCAGTTGTCCTGCATCTTATTATGATGCAAACACATGTAATCAGGATCAGCATCCAGCGCCTCGTTGATCCAATTGAGCACTCAGAGTCAATTGGTGAGCCTCCTAGCTTTTCGGCGGGTCCCTCTTATTGCTTTCAATATTTTAGTTTATTAGGATGTCGTGGGTCTTGTCCCAACGTCCATCTCAGTTGTTTAGAAGCTTCATAGACAGAGTTAGTGATGTTAGTTCATGAGTCTTTACTTTTCCTTTTCAGTTAAGTTAAGACTTGAGTTGCCACTTTGGCAGTGAATGTTATTATAATACATTCTAAGTTATATTTTGAGTAGTTCAGTTTACTTGTTTTAAAAATATTTATCTTGAGCAAAGTCTTCCGCTGAGTAAGTAAGCTAGGCTAAGGGTTCACTTGGGGCCAACAATGGTTCTCGAGTGCCGGCCACGTCCAGGATGTAAACTCGGGCCGTGATAAACTTGGTATCAAAGCCCAGAGTTCAAGAGTCTTATGGAGTCTATGAAGCCGCATCTGTAGATTCCTAGTTATCGATGTGAAGCGCGCCACATCTATAATTAGGAGGCTGCAACATTTAGGAAATTCCTTCACTTCTTTCATACTCACTTCGTGCGATAGAGTGTATCTCTATAAAAGTCTCTTTCTAACTCGTGCTTACGCATAACCGATTTTGAGTTGGCCTATGGTCGAGAGTGCCTTCGTGAGACGTTTCTTTCCTCGTGAGCTAAAAGAAGCAAATAGATGGTTGCTGCCATGAGGAGCAGTATCAGTTATTCGTTGTTGGGTTGCCTCGTCTGTCAGATAAGGAAAGTAAGGCAGCCATGCTAGTAGGTGACATGGGCATAGCAAGGCTGATGATCCATGTGCAACAAGTTGAGGAGGACAATCTGAGGGATAAAGAAGGGTTTGAGAATAAGAGGGCTAAGACATCAGGTAATGAATCCGGGCAGCAAAAGAGTAATCTGAACCGGTCTTCTTTCCAACATAAGCATAAAGGACTTGTTTCATCATTTGCTAGTGCACCTGCACCAAGGAACAAATGTGAGTACAATAGTCAGAATTCCAAAACTTCAGAGCTAGACATGCGCATTCGCAAGGTAGTAAGGCACAAGGGGGTACTAAGACTCCTACATGTGTTAAGTATGGTAGGAGCCACTCAGGGGTGTGTCGTGATGACTCCACTTGTTGCTTCAAGTGTGGCCAGAATGGTCATTTTATGAGAGAGTGTCCTAAGAGAAGACAAAAGTAATGGTAATGGGGGCAATAGAGCTTAGTCTTCTTCAGTTGCTCCTCCAGATAGAGCTACATCTAGATGAGCTACTTTAAGGGCAGACGGAGAAGGAAATCATCTTTATGCTATCGTTAGTCGCCGAGATCAAGAGGATTCGCCAGATGTTGTCACTGGTATGATCCAAGTCTTAAATATTGATGTTATTCGTGAGCAACTTCTTGAGCCTTCAGTGTTTCTACACCTGATGGTGAGTTTATTCTAGTAGAAAGAGTCTATCATGATTGTTCTGTTTTCGTCAATTACAAAAGTACCATGACTGATTTAGTTGAGTTAGACATGGTAGATTTTGATGTCATTCTAGGTATGGACTGTCTTCATGCCTGTTATGCATCAATAGATTGTAGAACTCGAGTAGTCAAATTCCAGTTTCCAGTGAACCAGTTATAGAGTTGAAGAGCAGTTCAGCAGTGCCTAAGGGTCGTTTTATTTCATACTTTAAGGCGAAAAAGTTAGTTTTCAAAGGGTGTGTCTATCACTTAGTCCGAGTTAATGACTCTAGTGTTGAGATGCCTCATATTCAGTAGTAAAAGAGTTTCCAGAAGTCTTTCCAGATGATCTTCCCGGAGTCCCTCCTGAAAGAGAAATAGACTTCGGTATAGATACTATTCGCCCTATCTTTTTTCCACCATATAGCATGGCACCAGCAGAGTTGAAAGAGTTAAAAGAGCAGTTGAAAGATCTTTTAGAGAAAGATTCCATTCGACCAAGTATCTCACCTTGGGGAGCTCCGGTCCCATTTGTGAGAAAGAAAGATGTTTTCCTTAGGATGTGTATAGATTATCGTCAGTTGAACAAGGTTACCATCAAGAAAAAGTATCCTCTTCCGAGAATTGATGATCTTTTCGATCAACTTCAGGGTACTTCTTGTTTCTCTAAGATAGACCTCAGATCTGGCTACCATCAGCTGAAAGTAAGGGAGTGTGATATTCCCAAGACAGCATTCAGGACCCGTTATGGTCATTATGAGTTCTTAGTTATGTCCTTTGGTTTGACCAATGCGTCTGCAGCATTCATGGACCTAATTAATAGAGTATTCAAGCCTTCTTTAGATATGTTTGTTATCGTGTTCATTGATGACATACTAATCTATTCGAGGAATAAGGAAGATCATGCTAGTAATCTTAGATTAGTTCTTCAAACTTTGAAAGATAAAGGAGTTATATGCTAAGTTCTCTAAGTGTGAGTTTTGGCTCGAGTCTATGGCATTCTTAGGCCACATTGTGTCTGGAGAGGGAATTAAAGTTGATACTCAAAAAATCGAGACAGTGCAAAATTGGCCTAGACCCACATCTCCAATAGATATTAGGAGTTTCTTGGGTTTGGCTAGCTATTACAGAAGGTTCGTAGAGGGGTTCTCGTCTATTTCGTCCCCTTTGACCAAGTTGACTCAGAAAACAGTGAAGTTTCAATGGTCTGAAACTTGTGAGAAAAGCTTTCAGGATTTGAAAAAGAGGTTGACTACTGCCCCAGTGTTGACCTTACCAGAAGGTACGTAAGGCTTGGTTGTATATTGTGATGCGTCTAGATTTGGTTTGGGTTGTGTACTAATGCAGAATGACAAAGTTATAGCTTATGCCTCCAGACAGTTGAAGGTTCATGAGAAGAATTACTCAACCCATGATCTAGAGTTGGTTGTTGTAGTGTTTGGTTTGAAAATATGGCATCATTATTTGTATGGGATTCATGTTGATGTATTCACTGATCACAAGAGCCTTGAATATGTGTTTACTCAGAAAAAGCTTAATCTCAGACAAAGGAGGTGGTTAGAATTACTCAAGGATTATGACATGAGTATTCTTTATCACCCAAGTAAGACTAATGTTGTTGTTGATACCATGAGTAGATTATCTATGGATAGTACCGCCCATTTTGAGGAAAATAAGAAAGAGTTAGCAAAAGAGGTGTATAGACTTGCACGACTAGGAGTTCGACTAATAGATTCCACAGAAGGAGGAGTAGTGGTGATGAATGGGGCTGAATCATCATTTGTGTCAGAAATAAAAGATAAGCAAGACTAAGATTTTTTATTGCTTGAATAAAAGGCAAGTGTTCATAAGCAAAAAGTGATGGTTTTTGAACAAGGGAGAGATAGTGTTTTGATGTATCAAGATGGATTGTGTGATTAATTTCAAGGGTAATTGGGATGATCACCTACCTCTCATTGAGTTGCTTACAACAATAGTTGTCATTCTAGCATCTAGATAGCTCCTTACGAAGCTCTTTATGGGAGAAGATGCAGATCTCATATTGGATGGTTTGAAGTTGGTGAAGCTAGGTTGGTAGGACCAGACTTAGTTCATCAAGCTATGAAAAAAGTGAATGTGATTCAAGAAAGGTTGAAAACAGCGCAGAGTCGTCAAAAATCCTACACTGATGTTAGGAGAAGGGAGTTAGAGTTCGAAGTAGACGATTGGGTTTACTTGAAAGTTTTACCCATGAAGGGTGTTATGAGATTTGGTAAGAACGAGAAGCTTAGTCCTTGGTATATTAGTCATTACCGGATATCCAAAAGGGTTGGTAATGTAGCTTATGAGTTGGAGCTACCACAAGAGATAGAAGCGGTTCATCTGGTATTTCGTATTTCCATGTTGAAGAAGTGCATGGGAGATCCTTAACTTATAATACCAACTAAAGATATTGGTATCAAGGATAACTTATCTTATGAAAAGATTTCGGTTCAGATTCTAGATCACCAAGTTCGCAAGTTGAGAACTAAGGAAGTAGCATCAGTCAAAATTCTTTGGAGGAACCAATTTGTTGAGGAAGCTACTTGGGAAGCTGAGGAAGATATGTAGAAGAGATATTCACATCTCTTTAAAACCGGAGAAATTCCAGACCAAGGTACTAATGCTCTTCTTAGTACTCTTTAATTTATAAGTTAGCGTGTTGAAATTGCATTGCTTGTTGGGTGTTTAAGCTGAATGTTAAATGTTACACCCTTAGCCTACTAAGAGTAATCTCATTCGAGGACGAATGCTCCCAAGGGGGAGATAGTGTAACATCTCACAAATTGAAAGAACTAGAAAGAGCCAGAATTAGAAAGAGTGATTTTTGGAAATAATAAAAAATCTGAAAATTAGTTAAGTTAAATTAAGTTTGAGTTTTTGGTCAACTTCAAACGACCATTACTCCTAGCTCAGGATGAGTTAGGTGTGTTTCCAGATATCGTAGAAAATATCTTGGAATAATCTTTCCAACGTCGCCAAGTTTATGCGATTTCGAGTTCGTATGAGTGAGTTATTCCCATTCGAAGTTGGGTTGTTCAAATAAGGAAAGTCCAATCCAGATTTTAGAAGGGCATTATGGTCTNATTATTTGTATGGGATTCATGTTGATGTATTCACTGATCACAAGAGCCTTGAATATGTGTTTACTCAGAAAAAGCTTAATCTCAGACAAAGGAGGTGGTTAGAATTACTCAAGGATTATGACATGAGTATTCTTTATCACCCAAGTAAGACTAATGTTGTTGTTGATACCATGAGTAGATTATCTATGGATAGTACCGCCCATTTTGAGGAAAATAAGAAAGAGTTAGCAAAAGAGGTGTATAGACTTGCACGACTAGGAGTTCGACTAATAGATTCCACAGAAGGAGGAGTAGTGGTGATGAATGGGGCTGAATCATCATTTGTGTCAGAAATAAAAGATAAGCAAGACTAAGATTTTTTATTGCTTGAATAAAAGGCAAGTGTTCATAAGCAAAAAGTGATGATTTTTGAACAAGGGGGAGATAGTGTTTTGATGTATCAAGATGGATTGTGTGATTGATTTCAAGGGTAATTGGGATGATCACCTACCTCTCATTGAGTTGCTTACAACAATAGTTGTCATTCTAGCATCCAGATAGCTCCTTACGAAGCTCTTTATGGGAGAAGATGCAGATCTCCTATTGGATGGTTTGAAGTTGGTGAAGCTGGGTTGGTAGGACCAGACTTAGTTCATCAAGCTATGGAAAAAGTTAGAGTGATTCAAGAGAGGTTGAAAACAGCGCAGAGTCGTCAAAAATCCTACACTGATGTTAGGAGAAGGGAGTTAGAGTTCGAAGTAGATGATTGGGTTTACTTGAAAGTTTCACCCATGAAGGATGTTATGAGATTTGGTAAGAACGAGAAGCTTAGTCCTCGGTATATTGGTCATTACCGGATATCCAAAAAGGTTGGTAATGTATCTTATGAGTTGGAGCTACCACAAGAGATAGCAGCGGTTCATCTGGTATTTCGTATTTCCATGTTGAAGAAGTGCATGAGAGATCCTTAACTTATAATACCAACTAAAGATATTGGTATCAAGGATAAATTATCTTATGAAGAGATTTCGATTCAAATTCTAGATCACCAAGTTCGCAAGTTGAGAACTAAGGAAGTAGCATCAGTCAAAGTTTTTTGAAGGAACCAATTTGTTAAGGAAGCTACTTGGGAAGCTGAGGAAGATATGAAGAAGAGATATCCACATCTCTTTAAAACCGGAGAAATTCCAGACCAAGGTACTAATACTCTTCTTAGTACTCTTTAATTTATAAGTTAGCGTGTTGAAATTGCATTGCTTGTTGGGTGTTTAAGCTGAATGTTAACTGTTACACCCTTAGCCTACTAAGAGTAATCTCATTCGAGGACGAATGCTCCCAAGGGGGATATAGTGTAACATCTCGTAAATTGAAAGAACTAGAAAGAGCCAGAATTAGAAAGAATGATTTTTGGAAATAATAAAAAATCTAAAAATTGGTTAAGTTAAATTAAGTTTGAGTTTTTGGTCAACTTCAAACGACCATTACTCCTAGCTCAGGATGAGTTAGGTGTGTTTCCAGATATCATAGAAAATATCTTGGAATAATCTTTTCAATGTCGCCGAGTTTGTGCGATTCCGAGTTCGTATGAGTGAGTTATTCCCATTCGAAGTTGGGTTGTTCAAATAAGGAAAGTCCAATCCAGATTTTAGAAGGGCATTACGGTCTTTTAACCATCCAATTAAGTTAATTCATTTTTAGCAATTAAATTGGGGTCTGTTTAGACAATTGGAAATTTACGCTAGGGTTTTTTGAGAAAGAACACAAGAGGAGAAAGAGCAAAGTTTGTCGTTCTTGAAGGTTTAGCTTGTTGATGGGTGATTCCTACGAGGTATGTGAGTCTTTCATAGTGTTGGACTCGTTCACCTACGTGCCAATCATGTTTATTTCAGCGTAGTTTGTTCTAGAAAGTTGAAAGTTGATGAATTTTGAATGGTGTTCTTGAAATTGATCTTCGTTCTTGAGTTAGGTTGAGATTGAGGAGTTCCTTGAGGTTAGAATGTTGTTTCCTTGAGTTGTTTGAGTTAGATTCTTGTGTATATATACTGGGTATCTGAATCTAAAGGGAATTTGAGAAAAAGAACAGAGTTTAGGCAAATTGGGGTTAGCAAACGAAGAAGGAACAAGTCGGGCAGAAATAGGGTACTAGGTCTGCGTCGCAGACCTGTTCCTCAGAAGCGTAATTTTCCCTTCTCATCGCGGCGAGGACACAGACCTCTCTGCCTCAAAAATTATTTTTGCAACCAAAATTTAAATACACCTCCGCGTCGCGAAATGGTTTTCCGGAAGTGATTTCTTGATCATTTCTCATGTTTAGCTATTTAAAATCATTTCTAAACATCATGAGATCTTTCCTATCACAAATCTCAATCCTTGAATCCATAATTCAATTCAAGAAAAAGTTAAGAGTCAAGTCAAGAGAAGTCAAGAATCAAGTTAAGAAAAGTTCATACAGTTTTCCAAAAGTCTTTTACAAATGTTTTAACTTTGTTTTAAGACTTGAGTTTTGAGTTGAGTAAAGAGTAAAGTTTGAAGTTCATTTCTTCAAAAGAGTATATCGGGACTATGTATTCCCAAAGAGTAAATGTTTTCACATTTAAACAAGAAAGGAAACTGAAATTTCCAAAAGAGCCTTTGAGCTAGTTTTCAGTAAAGAGTAAGAGTAAAGTTCATTCTTCAAAGATTATACGAGAACTAAGTATATATACTCCCAAGAGTTAAAATGTTTTCACATTTGAGCAAGAAGGGAAACTGAGATTTCCAAAAGAGCTTTTAAGTTAAGTGTTTCAGTAATTATTTCAAACCAAAGAAAGAGTTTTGTTTTTACAAACATATGAGCTAAGTATATTTTGGGAGTAGTATTGAGCATCGATATGGGGACGAGTTTGAGTTCAGATAACTCACGTCTCCATAAACCATGTAGCCATCATGGGTAGTAAAAGATCATACTTTTTAGATGACTCCTTAAGATGCTTTTAGCATATATATATACTGGTGGATCCACTTAGTTAAGTGTTCTATATGACGACAAAGTATAGGACAGTTCTGGCAGCGTGGGCAAGACGTTGTATCACCACTTAGGCTCATAGAGATGGTTGTCGGTTAGAGAAACTCCCACAAAAACTATATTACTTTATTATATGAGTAAAGTTGAATTTGTTATTGCATTTTCTTTAACGAACTAAGTTGTTTTTCTACTATTTTAAAAGCTTTCTATATATTGCATGTGTTTTATTGCTTCATATTGAGTTAAGTTATCCAGGAGTTAAGTAAAGCCAAGGTAAGTGTTTCTTTCAGATTCTTTTCAAGCTTAAGTTATGTTTAGCATTCCAACTCGCATACTCGTACATTCAATGTATTGATGCCAATTGGGCTTGCATCTTATTATGATACAGACACAGGTAATCAGGATCAGCATCCAGCGCCTCGTTGATCCAGTTAAGCACTCAAAGTCAGTTGGTGAGCCTCCTAGCTTTCCGGAGGGTCCTTTTTATTGCTTTCAGTATTTTAGTTCATTAGGATGTCGTGAGTCTTGTTCCGACGTCTATCTCAGTTGTTTAGAGGCTTCATAGACAGAGTTAGTGATGTTAGTTCATGAGTCTTTACTTTTCCTTTTCAATTAAGTTGAAACTTGAGTTACCACTTTGGCAGTGAATGTTATTATAATACATTCTAAGTTATATTTTGAGCAGTTCAGTTTACTTATTTTAAAAGTATTTATCTTGAGTAAAGTCTTCCGCTGAATAAGTAAGTCAGGTCAAGGGTTCACTTGGGGCCAACAATGGTTCTCGAGTCCCGGTCACGTCCAGTCTATGATGCCTACTGAGTACCCTTGTTTTGGTACTCATACTACACTTCTGCATCTATGCATGTACTTTAGATGCTCTTGTACTAGTGACACCAGATCTGAGGTTATTCTTCTTTATATATTCGTCAACTCGATCACTTTCAAGCTTTTATTTTTATTTTGTACTATTTTGTCCACATCTATGCTATGGTCCCTTTCTTATCTTATTATTGTTTCCACGTTAGTTATTTCTAATTTTGTTTATAGCTTTATATTTTTGGATTTTGATTTGCCTACTGGGGGTATAATAGGCGTCATCATATAATCCAATTTCAAATCGTGACACAGATAATGAATCTGCTCTGCAATCATAAAGTATATTTAAGGGAAAAATAAACTAGATTTAGAGAAAAGATAAAATATCATGATCATATTTAATTACCAAAGGCCACATCAACTCATTTACTTGTTAACCAAACTTCAAGCTGCAATTAGACTTTGTTTTTTATTCATATGATGATTTTGTGAGTGATAATACCAATATTTAGAATCACTTAAATGCTACTTCGATTAAATGCACGACAAGCTAGAGGTTTCTTCATCTCAAGAGAAAGTTTCAAACATTCTGAAAGATCAACAGGTTTACTCGGAAGCCATTTGAACTGTTGGAGAAGTCGGGCTAGCCATAGGTGCACTGTGGCTAGCCCTAGTACCCTTCCTGGGCAAACCCGACGTCCAGACCCAAACGGAGCAAGCCTAAGATCCGATCCCATGATTGAGAAGTCTTCTTTATCAATAAATCTTTCGGGCTTGAAGGCCCATGGATCTTCCCAAATAGTTGGGTCATGTGTAATAGCCCACATATTGACCATTGCAGTTGTCCCAGCTGGAATGAAACACTTGTCAATATAAGTATCATGCATAGCTAAACGAGCCCAAGAGAGTAGTGGGCCTGGTGGATGTAATCTAAGAACTTCTTTTACTATGGCTTGCAAATAAGGAAGGTTTTGTATGTCTGAGTCTTGTACATTTCTGTTATGACCCACACATGTGTCAATTTCTTCTTGTGCTTTTTCTTGAACATCTTGATGTAAAATCATTCTTGCCAAAATCCACTCTACAAGGATGGCAATTGTATCTGTTCCTCTAAATACCATTTCCTATATCAAGTAAAAAAAAACAATCAATTCAATTTATACCATTGTACACTTTTCAAATGTAATGGCATATATACCGTTAAAACTCTCGTATATTTGATCTCTAACTTGCTTGAAAGTGAGTCGTGTTATATGTTGTACTTGTACAATTCTCAATGCGCGCTTGTTTTAGAAAACAAAATATTTGTACTTTGTGTAATTCATAAACACAACTAATTAATTTGGTACTCCCTCCATTCCATAATAGATGTTCATCTTACTAAAAATATTTGTCTCATTATTTGATCCACTTACTAAATCAGGATAGAATAAATTATTTTTTTTCGTTTTACCCTTACAATTAATATGTCCTTTGGAAGTTTAAACAAATTTTGAAGATCAAAAATTTATTTTTTCAAAAGGCTAATTAATATGAATAAAAAACAAATAGTAAAATTGATCAAAATATTAATAATATCTTAATCATAGTATAAAATAGAAAATGTCAATCTAATATAAAATGGAGGGAGTACATGGGTAGAATTGCCTTTCTTTTATTTATCTCTTCACAAGCCCCACCTTAAGAGGCTAATCTTAGAATTAATAAAAGGTTTAATTTAAGTAGCACACACGTTTATTAGTAACTCGGAACTTATAGTTTAAAAGCATCGTTTAGAAAATAAGCATAGTTTAGTAAGGATTTGGCTTCTCTTCATACATCTCCTTTTCATTTTTTTGAGTGCATATTTAGATGAGTGACACTTGTTATATTTAGAATCAAAAGGTTTAGATTAAATTAATTTAACAAATCTCTTAACTATAACTATGGTAAAAGAATAAGTTAGAAAAGAACTTTACCAACTTTAATAAGAAAAAATTCATCATAGACAAATTTTAGCTCCTCATTAATATAATTATTTCCATGATATATGTTTTACATCCCTAATAATATCATTACCGTAATCTGAATTGAAGAATACTCTCTATGTTTTTTATTTATTATTATCTGACCAAATAAAACCAAAGATAAAGGTATAGTGAGATCATACATGAGTTAAACAGCAGTAAAATAATTAAGAAAAAAAACGACTGACTTTATTTTTACAGAGAAAATACTCTACTAAAGTTGGTGAGTTTTTTTTCATAATTCATTTTTTTACTTATAATTAAGAAGCTTGTTAAATTAATTTAATTTAGATTTTTAAATTTTAAATATGACAAGTGTCATTTATCAAATATGCACTTGGTCAGGAAATGAAAAAGAATATGTAATATAGAGAAGCCGTAATATGCTGGTAGACTTATTCATAATTATAAGTTCTATTGTTATACTTAATTAAGTTAATTATCTATCTACTTATGCACTTGAGGAAATGAAAAGAAAATGTAATATAAAGAAGCCGTGCTATGCTAGTAGACTTATTCCTAATGATAAGTTCTATTATTAGATTTAATTAAATCAATCATTAATCTAAATATGCACTTGAGGAAATGCAAAGAGTATTTAATACTTCCTTTGTCCCTAATTACTTATTCACTTTTGAATCGGCACACCTATTAAGAAAGTAATTATTGACATAGTGAGTTTACCATTTTACTCCTATTAATTATGGAGTGGATGAATTAAAAACTTAAGATTTTTAAGAAGTTCTACATTTTTTAAAGTAATTAATTGAGGGTATAATAGGTAAAAATATTTTGTCCTTTCTTGATTTGTCAAAATGGACAGAGACAACAAAAAAGAATAAAAATGGACAAGTTATTAGAGACAGATTGAGTAATATACAGAAGTTGTAGTATGCTATAAGTTCTACTGAGGAAATGCAAAGAATACTTATAATATAGAGAAGCCGTAATATGCTATAAATTCTAATAAGGAAATGAAAGAATACTTAATATAGACAAGTCGTAATATGATATAAGTTCTATTAAGGAAATGAAAAGAATATAGAGAAGCCGTAATAGGCTATAAATTCTATTAAGGAAATGAAAAAGAATACTTATAATATAAAGAAGCCGTAATATACTATAAGTTCTACTGAAGAAATGAAAAGAATATTTAATATAAAAAAAGCCATAGTATGATTGATATAAGTTCTATTATTAGAGTTAATTAAGGTCGTTGTTGGCGGAGCTGGAAAAACTAAAAGTGAAAAATTTATTTTATATATACCATATATTATATATACCACATGCAGTAGACTTATTGCTGACGAAGATAAATAAATTTTGTAGTTGACACGATATGACACAAAGTTTAACTTTTAATAATGAGTCATTTCACTTTAAAGCATCAACGAATCTTAACTATCAACTTTAAAGCATCAACGAATCTTAACTATCAACCTAGTTATTAATTATTCCCTCCATTCTATATTTAGTTAATTTTTGAGGTGTTTCACACCCTTTAAAAAAATAGATTAAGACATAAATTAAACCTAGTTTTTCATTTTTACCCTTATTAATTATTGTCAAATTTATGATTAAAATAACTAAATATTAATTAATCACTAATTTCAATACTAACTAATGAAGAGTAAAATTGAAAGAACATTTAAAAGTAGTCTTGAAAACTGAACAATTAAGTTAATTTGAAAAATGCCTCAAAAATTAACTTAATATGGAATGGAGGGAGTATTATATACTCTAGATATGTTCAACGAGTTGACAATATTTTTTATTATTTATAAAATACTTCCTCGGTCCCAATTCATGTGACACTTTTCGCTTTTCGAGAGTCAAACCGTTTTGACCAGAAATTTATGCGTCAAATCTTCAATTTTTTGAAATGAAATTTATATATTTGTAAACTACGTAAAAAGTACTATAAGTCACAATAATTGGCAATTCAAAATAATTAAAAGATATAAGAAAAATTTAAGGTCAAAGATAGACTTATTTGAATTTCGAAATTCAAAAAGTGCCACATAAATTGAAACGGAGGGAATATTATTTTCTACATCCTAAAATAAAAGGTTATCTTAGCAAAAAGAAATTTGTTTCTAAAATAAGTGTCATCTTATATTTTTTTTCAACTATACCTTTCTATACTCCATTTAATTACTAGTTTTGAATTTTCAAGAAACATTTATTAACTAGGGATATTTTAATAAATTACATATTGTATTGATTAATTTTTTAGTCAACCTGATTTAAATTAAGATGACACTTATTTTGAGACCGAGAGAGTATTCTAGCTAGTTCTAAGCATATGGAAAGAAGTTAAATTCAAAATTGAAAGAGGCAGAAGTAATCCTTACCCACAAAATAGCCACCATATCTTCATCTTTAAGTTGATCTTCTTTTGCCAAAGATAGCAAAACACTAAGGAAGTCATTTTTCATATTTACTAATTCTCCCTCTCTTCTCCTTTTTTTCATTATTTCACCAACTAGTTCATTCACTTGAGCTCCCAACTTATAACACCTTCTCTTAGTACCCCAAAAGTCTAATGGAAAATAATCTGACCAATTAAATTCTCCAATCAATTCATATCCTTCTTTCACCATTAACCCTAACTTCTCACCTTCTAACCCAAAACTACTCCCAAACACACTTTCAAGGATATTACTCAAAGACCCTTGTCTCAACAACCCTCTAACCTCAACAAACCCACTCTCATTCATCTCCTTGACAACTTTTCCTATCATGTTATCGGCTATAAGTTGTCGAAGACTCTCAAAACATGAAATTCTCCTAGGAGAAAACATGTGATTCGTAGCAATTCTTCTTAGGTTTCGCCAATAACTCCCATAGGGAGCAAAACCAATGGCTCTTTCAAACATGAGAAGTTTGGTTGATTCTTTCAAGGGACGGCTAGAAAATGAGGCACTCCATAGAATTTCCTTCGCAGTGTCAGGGTGGCTACTAATGATAACTCGAGTAGCACCAAGGCTTATTGTCATTAATCGAGTTGAGCCTAGTGATGAAGCAATCATGGCTAGTTTCCGGTGAGCACAAGACCCCATTTGAGGTAGAAATCCCAAAAAGGGCCAAGAAAAAGGACCATGAAGTTTATTAGGGTTTCGATGATGATAGTGAGTATAGTTTCTCCATGCAAACCCTCCGGGCACTAGCCAATAGTTCAAGAGGAAATTAAGTAGGAGGGAGAAGAGGAGAGTTGCAAGAGTGAAAGTCCATGGATAAACATAGTAAGAAACAACTAAGATGATGAAGAGGGCTAGCATGAAGGGCTTCATGATTAATTAATTTGGGACTTAAAAATGTAAAAGGTGCGCAAGTAAAATAACTAAAATATTGGAAATGGAATCTTGTTTGTCGTGAGAGAATTGCATGTGGAATGATTAGTATATATAGGGTAAGTGGAAAGTAATTAAGTTTGGTTAATTATTTGGTTTCTTTTTGCTTAACCCTGGTTAAGGGACCTTTTTCTTTCGACAATGTTAACAAATGATAATTAATTAATCATTGATACTTACAAAAGAATAGAATTGACACTCAGAGAGAGTTTGCGGGTGGTATCACTTTGTATTATGACATAGTTTCCTGCCCCTCCACTCCTGCACCCCCTATAGGAAAAAATGATAATCTCATCCCACATAATATTCATGCTAAATAGCAATGATAAAATAGTAACAATGGCACCTGGGTATGAACTATTTCACCCTTAACCAGAGGTTTCGAGTTCGAGCTCTGGGTATGGAGAAAAATCTATTGGAAGCGCCACCCTCGAATAGGCTCTGCAAAGCGTGATCCAGATTTAATCAGAGCTCCAATGTGAGCTCCGAACACCGAATGGAAAACCAAAAAAAAAAACGACACCAAATATTATAACGAAAAAATAATAAAAATCTCACTCAGAATAATATTCACTCTAAATAGAAATAAGAAAAGAATAACAACACTACCAAATATTATAACAGAATAAATATAATACCCAAATAAAATAGTACAATCACAATGATTCAATGATTACAACTTGATAGTATCAAAAGATGACAGTTGTCAATTTAACTCCTACTTGGTAAATATAGTGAAAAAGAAAGAAATTGAATATTGATAACAGTAATTAGAGTCCTTTTCTTGTTAGTATTCTTTATTGTAAGTGTTAGGACATCATAACAGTGAGGTTACACATATGTAGTAACTATATTCTATTAAAATTCATATTTATAGTTTATCTCTAGGGGAATTTATATTCAACTACACTTTATGTAACATCCTATAGGAAGAACTCTTCCGTGAAATACAATCGAGGTTTATTGTATTCATAAAATCTCTACGGTAAAAATATGCCCATTTTTTTTTCTTCCATCACTTGAAGGATTAAAGTGTATATGTTCTGAGTTCTCACTTACCCTCTAGTTAGACTCGAATCTTCAACCTAAAGATTGATAGTGGAGGTGTTTAATCATTTGAGCAAGTCTCACTTGTTACTTCACCATTTATTTATTTTCTTTTTCAATTTAAATTTTGCATGGATCTTAAAAAATAATAATTGATATGAATATTTTATATATAATACTCATATTGATTGATGTTCTATCTTAAATTTGAGAAATGATTTAGAGAATAAGTAATTAATTAATGTTAAGGGTAAATAAAATCATTATTTATTATATATTTTTCTCTTGTTATATTATAAAATGACATGAGAAATAAAAATAAATATATATGTTTAATATAATGCACAAATAAAACAATTCTGTAGTTGTCTCAAAATTGCCCCTAGTGAACTGGATATACCTAGATGTTGTAAGTGACCTAATAACTTGAATATAATTAGGTTTTCCACATTTAGTTATGAGTGTTATCTTATGTATTCAGGTTAGGAAAAACAGAAACAGGAAAAAGATGAAATAGAGAGAAAATAAAAATCCGAGTCCATAGAACCCACTGTGTTTCCTTAAGAAATCTAATCCCCTCAAGTACCCGAGGTTACAGATTAATTCCTCCCGAGATAAAACGGATTAACTATTAGAGAAGTAGCGGTACCTCAAACTTCACTAATTTCAGCGAACGCAAGAACAACAACGAGAGCACACACATACTCAGTTGATCGACAATTTTATTTTTGTAAGAAAATGTATGCAGAGAGGGAAAAAATTTCAGTGTTGAAAAATGGAAAAAGACTCTCTATTTATAGCCACTTGCAGCAAGGAACGCGTCTGCTCGGACCATGGTGTGAACGTATCTGTTCAGACATGTCTTTCCAGAACATTGTGTCTTTTAGAAAAAATAACGTCTTTTCGGAAGGAATAGATCTATTTAGACGACTTTACTGTTACACGCGAATTTCAAATAATTCTGTTACGCGAAATTAATTCTGTTAATTAACTAACATTCTGAACTAATTTATAAGAAAAAGAAAATCAATTAATGAGATTGATTAAATAAATTTTGTCCAAAAATATTAATCATTTGCCGAAGCTGAGCGAGCGACGACGATGGCGCGAGGGGACACCTTCTTCTTAACCCTTTAAGAACTAAATTAAGGAAGTGTTTTCTAATATAAGGACATCAATTTTCCTTTCTTCTACCAATATGAGAGAAATGACTTTTCATCTTCAAAGACTTTTCATTTGAAATGACTTTTTCATTTTCCCTCCAAATTGGTTCCCCCACTTTTTCCATTTTCTCTTCTTATTTCCATTTCACACCTTGCTAAAACCCAACAATCCCCCACATGAATGGGGAATGACTATTGTTAAAACATATGTATGAAAAACTTGGGTGTCTCGTATGTAAGGAATCACATCTGGATAAGTAGGTTTCCCTTTAAACTTTTCGTAGTGAACATATATCGGATATACTTGATCAATCGATAGATTGGATATCTTTGAACCGTTGAGCTTTGGTGTATACCTAGACAACATAAGTCGCACAATTAATCCTTGAATTGTTTTTGGTTCTCATTGTTTTGTTCGTTTCAGTTATGAACACGTCTTGGTTAATAAGTGTTTAGAGAACTGGCCTTACCGGATTCTCCTTGAAGCGGCTTACACTTCACACTTACATAGGTGGTTTCTAACTGTGTTATCCCGTAGATACACTATTTGATATACCATGTATCAAACTTAGAAACCATTAAAAAGCCTTATGATTTTATCCTGGTTACTGAACATTGTCTCATCATGAGAATGGACCATAAAATAAATTTTGACAATGTTGAACCGTCATCTATGACTTTGTTTGATCTCCTTGAACCTAGATCTTGGGATCTCCAATCTTCTAGGTAAAATTACCGTCGCGATGACTTGTTTTCGATCATAGTCCCATTTCCGTCGATGATCTCTCAACTCCCTCTCTAGTTAGGCCTTTTGTAAGTGGATCCGACATATTATCCTTTGACTTTACATAGTCAATTGTAATAATTCCACTAGAGAGTAGTTGTCTAACAGAGTTATGTCTTCGTTGTATGTGATGAGACTTCCCATTGTACATAACACTTCCAACGCTTCCTATTGCACCTTGACTATCATAGTGTATGCATATAGGAGCCATTGGTTTGGGCAAAACGAAATATTTTCTAAGAAATTCCAGAGCCATTCAGCTTCTTCACCTGTCTTGTCTAAGGCGATGAATTCAGACTCCATTGTAGAGCGAGCTATACATGTTTGTTTGGATGATTTCCAAGATATTGCTCCTCCACCAATAGTGAAAACATATCCACTCATGGATTTCGTTTCAGTTGACCCAGTAATTCAATTTGCATCACTATATCTTTCAACAACTACTGGATATTTGTTGTAATGCAAAGTATAGTTTTAAGTGTCATCTACGTACCCCAAAACTCTCTTCATTGCCATCCAATGATTTTGATTGGGATTACTTGTGTATCGCCTCAGTTTACTTATAGAGCAGGCTATATATGGTCATGTATAGTTCATGACATATGTTGCTCCCAATTGCACACGCAAGTGTACGCAATCGCGCAAGTAATATAATAGCTCTTAAAAGAACCAAATTATCAAACCCAAAGGACAAGTCAATTAACTATTTTTACTAAATTATACTTGTCACGCCCCGAGCTACCCCCGAGACGCAGACACGGGACCTAGGACCATAAGTGATCCCAATCTAACCATGCTGGCATGATCATGAGCATACTAAAGATAATAAACTGATGCGGAAGCTAAATCATAAATAAACTGAAAAGATAGGGAATACCCATACACTATAACTGAATATATCAAATCTGAGAGTTTAATACAAAAGAAATATCAAACTCAAAATACTAAGCTGAATCTAACTATGTCTGAAATAAGCCTCTAAACTGACTTGAAATGTTGGGACATGCCCCAACTAGGTCTAGCAAAACTGAAACTAAAGACTAAAAGCGATAAAGATAAACATGTCACTAGTCCTCGAAAAATGAGGACTCACCATTGATGTTGTTGAACTGGAGATCGAAAACCGATCTAAGCGTGATCTGGATGCTAAGAACCTGAACCTA
Source organism: Solanum stenotomum (assembly GCF_019186545.1). Lineage (NCBI taxonomy): Eukaryota > Viridiplantae > Streptophyta > Magnoliopsida > Solanales > Solanaceae > Solanum > Solanum stenotomum. Next base: position 38,282,735 of record NC_064287.1, read on the forward strand.
CATCACGAGAAGATGTAGCGCACGTATGCGTCAGTACTTGAAAGGTACTGAGCATGCAGGATAGAGTAAAGCTGAAATAACATATAACTCAACAAAGTAATAAAGCAATGAAACAATCTAGACATGATATAGTTACTGAAAATACTGAATACTGAGCTAACTGATGCAATGACCAAATTTATAACATACTGAGACTGAATATTGACTGTACTGAAATATGGTCAATGCAAAAGAGTCTGACTGAACTGTGGGAGCTACTAATAACCGACATAAAACCACATAAGCTAAATGTGGAGTCCGATGTATACTCCCCATCGAGAGGACCTAATATACCCTGCCAGAGGTATAGAGGCATGATAGCGTGATCACTAAACTGATGTTGCCCACAAAAGGGACTTACACCTACGTGGCTCGTAGTTCTGGGACTATATGGGTACGCTGAACCCTAGTCCAACTCGGTATTATGCTACTCCCAATGAATTAAGTGGTTAACTGGTTATGACTGAATTTCTGTAAATACTGGATAGCTCGAAATTGAACATGCAAACTGAGAATGCAACACTTAATCTGATAATGATGCATTCATGAACTAAGGCATGTATAACTGAATACTGAAATATTTGGCCTAGCATGTGTAATTCAAGAACTAAAGAAATACATAGCTAGGGTTCTGAAATTTATGCGATAAACTGAGCAATAACATGATAATCTGATTTAGAATATTTAAATAACTAATTCATGATGATCTGTTGAAATTCTAGAAACCCTAGGTCTGTTCATAATCATGGAATCAAGAATCTGACTGAATTCTAGGGACCTAATGGGCGAAGGAAACCCACTAGTGAAATTCCACATACCTGGTGACGAATTCCACGGAGAAATCTTTCGATTTTGGGGCTGGAACTGATGGAACCTTGCTGCGTTCTTGAACTAGGGTTCTTGACCCCTCTTCTTCTCTTACGCTCTAATTTTTCTAAGTTTGATTAATGATTTTGACTAAGGTAAGTTCTAGTTATGTTTCTAGGCTTAAACTGATTAAAACCTCATGATTTAGGGTCTAAACGACGTATCTTAGGGGTTAAATGAAATAGGAAAAGACCAAAAGACCCCTAAATTAACTGTTGTCGGAGTGACCTACAGATTAGACCTACGGGCCGTAGGTCAATCTACGGTCAGTAGATTGTGTCCGTAAGTCAAGCCTGCTCGACAGGCCTTCACTAAAACGAGCATAACTTTTTACTCGGAGGTCCGAATTTAGCAAACTCGGTGGCGTTGAAAAGATAATTCCATTATCTATCATATCAAAGGTCATGGGACACCTAATTCATTTGATGCTAAATGTTATGACCATCTGAAGTCGACTTAACCACAAGTTTCATCTAACTGACTGCTGACCCTCACTTACGGTCAGACCTACGGACTGTGGATCGATTGACGGTCCGTGCTGGTCAATCGTCAATCAGGACTGAAGCTGGGCTTTTTGGGGCATCGATCCACGGACACGAACTACAGTTCGTGACCTGACCTACGGACCGGAAGTTCGGCCGTAGGTCAACACTTAGCCGAATTTCTGGCTGAGTTTCGGGGAAGTTTTCTGTCACGAACCACGGACCTGCAGGACGGACCGTGAGTCCATTTACGGTCCGTGAATGGTGTCCGTGAGTGCCACCTGTAACACCAGAAATCTGAAATCTCTATTTTCGAATACGGGGTGTTACATTATCTCTCGCTGGGGACCATTCGTCCTCGAATGAAGACTAAACTAGCTGAAATGGAGGGAGAGGGCTGCAATCCCTACCACTAAACACTGAGAACTGAATTTCTGACTGAACTGAGTTCCAAGGACATGCAAATACGCTGAAAATGCAAGTACAAACTGAAGGAACATGATTCTAAGACTGAATTTATGCATGAATGACTGAAAAACTGATAAGGAACTATTACCTCAAGCTGGAATGGAATCGGAAGGAAAGAGGTGAGTATACTTGGACTTCATGGCTGCTTCTGCTTCCCAAGTAGCTCCCTCTACGGACTGACTCTTCCACAAAACCTTGACTGAAACGACTTCTTTGTTTCTCAACCTTCTAACCTGGCAATCGAGAACTCAATTGGTACATCCTCATAAGAAAGGCTATCTTTTACGGCAACAGTCTCTAATGGCACTATGGATGCTGGATCACCCACGCACTTCTTCAAAAGAGAAATGTGAAAGACTGGATGCACTGCTGCTAAGTCTGCTGGCAACTCTAACTCATAAGCCACTTTACCAATCCTTTTCAAGATCCGGTAAGGGCCTACATATCTGGGACTGAGCTTCCCTTTCTTGCCAAATCTGATCACCCCCTTCATGGGTGACACTTTCAGGAAAACCCAATCATCAACTTGGAACTCTAGTTCTCTTCTTCTCACATATGCATAAGACTTCTGGCGACTCTGAGCAGTCTTAAGTCTATCTCTAATGAGTTGCACTTTCTCCATAGCATCAAGGACCGAATCTGGTCCTATCAAGGTTGCTTCACCTACTTCAAACCAACCAACTGGAGATCTACATCTATGCCCATACAATGCCTCATAAGGGGCCATCTGAATGCTAGAATGGTAACTATTGTTGTAGGCGAACTTAATCAGAGGAAGGTGATCATCCCAACTACCCTTGAAGTCGATCACACAAGCTCTCAACATGTCCTTTAAGGTCTGAATGGTACGCTCTGCCTGACCATACGTCTGGGGATGAAATGTTGTGCTAAGGTTAACCTGAGTACCAAGACCCTTTTGAAATGACTTCCAGAAATGAGAGGTAAACTGAGGGCCTCTATCTGAGATGATAGACAAAGGAACCCCATGCAACCTCACGATCTCATTAATGTAAAGCTTGGCATAATTCTCCGCCGAATCTGTAGTCTTGACCGCCAAAAAGTGAGAAGACTTAGTAACCCTATCAACAATCACCCAAATGGAGTCATGCTGTCTGTGAGTACGAGGTAAACCTGTGATGAAGTCCATGTTGATCACTTCCCACTTCCAAGTAGGAATGTCAATCTCTTGAGTCATACCTCCTGGTTTCTGATGTTCTACCTTGACTTGCTGGCAATTGGGGCACTTAGCCACAAAATCTGCTATATCTCTTTTCATACCATTCTACGAATAGACTTTCCGCAGATCGAGGTACATCTTAGTGGCGCCTGGATGAATAGAATATCTGGAATTGTGGGCTTCTGCGAGAATATGTTGTCTCAATTCACCCACATCAAGAACACACAATCTACTTTGATAGCGAAGTACACTATCTCCCCCTTGGGAGAAAACCTCCACTCTCTGATTGTGGATTGCACCCTTAAGCTCAAGCAAGATTGGATCACTGTCTTGCTTTTCCTTAACCTCTGCCACCAAAGAAAATTTTGCCTCATTCTGAACCGTTACACCACAATCTGATATGCTCATAAGACGAACTCCTAGGCGAGCAAGTCTATGAACATCATTTGCTAACTCTCTTCTTTCTTCCTCAACATGTGCTACACTACCCATGGATAGTCTGCTAAGAGCATCTGCTACTATATTCGCCTTACCCGGATGGTAATGCACGCATATATCATAATCTTTAAGGAACTCAAGCCACCTTCTCTAGCGAAGATTCAACTCTTTCTGGGTGAATACATACTGGAGGCTCTTATGGTCTGTGAACACATCTACATGAACACCATACAAGTAGTGTCTCCAAATCTTGAGTGCAAACACCACTGCTGCAAGCTCGAGGTCATGAGTTGGATAATTCTTCTCATGTACTTTAAGCTGTCTAGAAGCGTAAGCAATAACCTTACCTCGCTGCATCAACACACAACCTAGGCCGACCCTGGATGCATCACAATAGATCTCATAACCATTTGAACCCTCTGGTAGAGTCAAGACAGGAGCAGTAGTCAACCTAGTTTTTAATTCTGCAAAGCTTTTCTCACAAGCATCTGACCACTGGAACTTAACCTTCTTCTGAGTCAACCTAGTCAATGGTGAGGCTATGGATGAAAATCCTTCCACAAACCTTCTGTAATAACCTGCTAGACCCAAGAAACTTCTGATATCTGTAGCAGAGGTAGGTCTGGGCCATTGTTTCACTGCTTATATCTTCTGGGAATCTACTCAAATTCCTTCTCTAGACACAATATGCCCAAGGAAGGCAACTGATTGTAACCAAAACTCGCACTTGTTAAAGTTTGCAAATAACTGGCTATCTTTGAGAGTTTGCAGAACAACTCTCAAATGACTCGCATGTTCTTCCTCATTCCTAGAGTAAATGAGGATGTCATCAATAAAGACGATAACGAACAAGTCCAAGTACTGCTTGAACACTATGTTCATCAAATCCATGAAAGCTGCAGGAGCATTGGTTAGTCCAAATGACATGACTACAAATTCATAATGACCATATTGAGTTCTGAAGGCTGTCTTCAGAATGTCACTATCCCTGACTTTAAGCTGATGATAACCCGATCTGAGGTCTATTTTTGAGAAATGACTAGCACCCTGAAGTTGGTCGAACATGTCATCAATCTTGGGGATGAGATACTTATTCTTGATTGTGACCTTGTTCAACTGCCTATAGTCAATGCACATTCTGAGAGAACCATCTTTCTTCTTTACGAACAACACTGGTGCACCTCATAGCGAAATACTAGGTCTGATGAAGCCCTTATCTAGAAGGTCTTTCAACTGCTTTTTCAATTTCTTAAGCTCAGTTGGAGCCATTCTGTAAGGAGAGATAGATAAAGGTTGGGTATCTAGAAGGAGATCAATTCCAAAGTCTATTTCCTTTTCGGGAGGAACTCCAGGAAGATCTTCTGGGAATACTTCTGGAAACTCACTGACTACAGGAACTGACTCAAGAGTTGAGGATTCAGAACTAGAATCCTTAACCCGAACTAGATGATAGAGATAACCCTTAGAGATCATCTTTCCGGCCTTAAGGTAAGAAATGAATCGACTCATAGGCGCTAAGCTACTACCCTCCCATTCTAAGATTGGTTAGTCTAGAAACTGAAAACGAACAATCCTAGTTCTACAATCAACTGAGGCATAACATGAATGTAACCAATCCATGCCTAGAATGACATCGAATTCTACCATTTCTAACTCTACAAGATCTGTTGAGATGACTTTCTGAGAGACTGTGACAAGGCAATTTCTATATACTCGTCTAGCTATAACTGGGTCACAGACTGGAGTAGAGACTGAGAAAGGTTCTGAGAGAATTTCTGGGCTAACACTAAATTTGACTGCTATATAAGGAGTTACAAAAGACAAAGTAGCCCCTGGATCTAACAATGCATAAACATCAAGATCAAAGACTCGTAACGTACCAGTGACTACATCAGGAGAATCTTCCTGATCTTGACGAGCCTGAAGAGCATAAAGCTTGTTTTGGCGCTGTCCGCCACCAATACCAGAAGAGTTACCCTGCTGAGTCGGGCGACCTGCTGGTGTTGCTGAAGTTGTAGACTGAGCGCTACCATTATTTCCTACTTGACCTTGTCTTGAAGGACAATCCTTCAATCTATGACCAGATTGACCACACCCAAAGCATCCTTCCTTACCTGTAAGGCACTCACCCGGATGGTTCTTACTACACTTTGGGCAAGTTGGGTAGGTTTTGGTGCTTGAAACACTACTTTGAGACTTAGAGCCTGACGCCCTACCTTTCTGATCATTACGGAACTTGGGGGATGGAACATTAGCTGATGAAGGGGCTGGAGTCGAAGACTTCTGCTGAAACTGCGAGCGATTTCCACCACCCGATTTCTGTTAGGAATACTCGTAGTTACCTGTTCTTGCTTTCTTAGTCTTCTTAGCTTGTTCCCTAAGATTATCACCCTCAACCTATTGAGCATGAGTCATGAGCCTAGAGATGTTCATGTCTCCCAACAACATAGCATTTCTGCACTCTGTCTTCACTAAGTTTGACACTTTATACAGAAACTTATTCATCTTAGCCCTGGAATCAGCAACCATGTAAAGAGCATACCTGGAGAGTTGGTTAAACTTGAGCCCATACTCTTGGACAGTTATGTTACCCTGCCTTAAGTTCATAAATTCCTGGCCCTTGCTTCTCTCAACCCTATGGGGAAAAACCTGTCTAGAAAGGTTTCGCTGAAACATTCCCAAGTAATAGGAGCGGCATATGTACCCCTGTTCTCTTTCCACTGAGTGTACCAGAGATGAGCCACATCTTTCAGCTGGTAAGATGCCAACTCAACCCGATCATTCCCAGTGACCTGCATCACTTCAAAGATCTTCTTGATCTCATCCAAGAAATTCTGGGGATCTTCACCCGTCTGCGATCCTAAGAACTCTGGAGGATTCATCCTAACAAAGTCACAGACCCTTGTTGCTGCTGATCCACCATTTGCATTCACAGGAGCTTGAACCCGTTGATTGTTCTGGTTAGCGACACTCTGAGCCAACATCTGAATGGCATTCCTGAATTCAGCATTTGAGACTTCCTGATCCGGAACTAGAGGAGCTGCGTTTGCATTCCTGGCATTCGCATTCTTGGCATAAGCTCTACGATGAGGAATGATCACTGAAACGTAAAACGTCGAGTTAGAATGGAATTAGATCACACCTTACGCACGATAAAAGTAACAAGAAAATGAAGAGTTTTCCTAAGACACTTTGTAGCCTCCCTCTCATTAGATGTGGTGTGCACTACACAACCATGAAAAGGACTCTATCTAGTGCGGCTTTTTAGACATCCTAAGACACTTAAACCTAGTGCTCTAATACCAAGTTTGTCACGGCCCGAGCTACCCCTGAGACGCAGACACGGGACCTAGGACCACAAATGATCCCAAGCTAACCCTGTTGGCATGATCATGAGCATACTAAAGATAATAAACTGATGCAGAAGCTAAATCATAATAAACTGAAAAGATGGGGAATACCCATATACTATAACTGAATATATCAAATCTGAGAGTTTAATACAAAAGAAATATCAAATTCAAAATACTAACCTGAATCTAACTATGTCTGAAATAAGCCTCTAAAATGACTAGAAATGTTGGGACATGCCCCAACTAGGTCTAGCAAAACTGAAACTAAAGACTAAAAGCGATAAAGATAAACATGTCACTAGTCCTCGAAGAATGAGGACTCACCACTGATGCTGCTGAACTGGAGAACAGGAACCGATCTAAGTGTGATCTGGATGCTGAGAACCTGAACTTACATCACGAGAAGATGTAGCGCACGTATGTGTCAGTACTTGAAAGGTACTGAGCATGCAGGATAGAGTAAAGCTGAAATAACATATAACTCAACAAAGCAATAAAGCAATGAAATAATCTGGACATGATATAGTTACTGAAAATACTGAATACTGAGCTAACTGATGCAATGACCAAATTTATAACATACTGAGACTGAATACTGACTATACTGAAATATGGTCAATGCAAAAGAGTCTGACTGAACTGTGGGAG
>NC_064287.1:38292625-38298069 GCF_019186545.1 Solanum stenotomum
TAGATTGGTTGGATCATGCATACACATATGATATCTACTATTAGTATAGATTTACTTAAACATGTTTTGACTTCACTTTGATCATGCATCCTCATATTGTTATTCATAATGCCTATGAAACTATTTCTTGTATTTCGATTGTGTCCTTGTTTATTGTTGTGTTGCACCCCGCATACTTAGTACATTCCAAGTACTAACGCATATTTTGCCTACATGATGTCACCATGTAGGGACCGGAGCTACTCTTGATCCTTCTCTCCATTCACGTGGCTAGTACGACGCTTATCCGAGTTTGTTGGTGAGTCCTCAATAATTCGAGGGCTATGTTATGTTTCTTACTCCTATGTTTTGAGACTTTAGCTTGCAATTGTATTTTAACTATGAGGGGAGCCGGTAATATGTCATGGCCCCCGTCCTATCTATGTATGTAGAGGTGTGCGTTGGACAAGTATTTTGTAAACGAGCTTGACTCTTATTCTATGATGTCATTTTGAAATGGTTTGCCTTAGTCCCTATTTCCCGTTAATTAATGTTGAATGTACTTCCGCGACCGATGAAGTGTGATGACAAGTTTGAGAGGCTTGTTTGGGGTTCCTTCGGGTTCCTCATTCGCCATGTCACGTCTAGGCCCTAGGCTTGGGTCGTGACAGCTACACTACCCATGGATAGTCTGCTAAGAGCATCTGCTACTACATTCGCCTTACCCGGATGGTAATGCACGCATATATCATAGTCTTTAAGGAACTCAAGCCACCTTCTCTGGTGAAGATTCAACTATTTCTGGGTGAATACATATTGGAGGCTCTTATGGTCTGTGAACATATCTACATGAACACCATACAAGTAGTGTCTCCAAATCTTGAGTGCAAACACCACTGCTGCAAGCTCGAGGTCATGAGTTGGATAATTCTTCTCATGTACTTTAAGCTGTCTAGAAGCGTAAGCAATAACCTTACCTCGCTGCATCAACACACAACCTAGGCCGACCCTGGATGCATCACAATAGATCTCATAACCATTTGAACCCTCTGGTAGAGTCAAGACAGGAGCAGTAGTCAATCTAGTTTTTAATGCTGCAAAGCTTTTCTCACAATCATCTGACCACTGGAACTTAACCTTCTTCTGAGTCAACCTAGTCAATGGTGAGGCTATGGATGAAAATCCTTCCACAAACCTTCTGTAATAACCTGCTAGACCCAAGAAACTTTTGATATCTGTAGCAGAGGTAGGTCTGGGCCATTGTGTCACTGCTTCTATCTTCTGGGAATCTACTCAAGTTCCTTCACTAGACACAATATGCCCAAGGAAGGCAACTGATTGTAACCAAAACTCGCACTTGTTAAATTTTGCAAATAACTGGCTATCTTTGAGAGGTTGCAGAACAACTCTCAAATGACTCGCATGTTCTTCCTCATTCCTAGAGTAAATGAGGATGTTATCAATAAAGACGATAACAAACAAGTCCAAGTACTGCTTGAACACTATGTTCATCAAATCCATGAAAGCTGCAGGAGCATTGGTTAGTCCAAATGACATGACTACAAATTCATAATGACCATATTGAGTTCTGAAGACTGTCTTCAGAATGTCACTATCCCTGACTTTAAGTTGATGATAACCCGATCTGAGGTCTATCTTTGAGAAATGACTAGCACCCTGAAGTTGGTCGAACGTGTCATCAATCTTGGGGATGAGATACTTATTCTTGATTGTGACCTTGTTCAACTGCTTATAGTCAATGCACATTCTGAGAGAACCATCTTTCTTCTTTACGAACAACACTGGTGCACCTCATAGCGAAATACTAGGTCTGATGAAGCCCTTATCTAGAAGGTCTTTCAACTGCCTTTTCAATTCCTTAGGCTCAGCTGGAGCCATTCTGTAAGGAGGGATAGAGAAAGGTTGGGTATCTGGAAGGAGATCAATTCCAAAGTCTATTTCCCTTTCGGGAGGAACTCCAGGAAGATCTTCTGGGAATACTTCTCGAAACTCACTGACTACAGGAACTGACCCAAGAGTTGAGGATTCAGAACTAGAATCCTTAACCCGAACTAGATGATAAAGATAACCCTTAGAGATCATCTTTCTAGCCTTAAGGTAAGAAATGAATCGACCCATAGGCGCTAAGCTACTACCCTTCCATTCTAAGATTGGTTAGTCTAGAAACTGAAAACGAACAATCCTAGTTCTACAATCAACTGAGGCATAACATGAATGTAACCAATCCATGCCTAGAATGACATCGAATTCTACCATTTCTAACTCTACAAGATCTGTTGAGATGACTTTCTGAGAGACTGTGACAAGGCAATTTCTATATACCCGTCTAGCTATAACTGGGTCACAGACTGGAGTAGAGACTGAGAAAGGTTCTGAGAGAATTTCTGGGCTAACACTAAATTTGACTGCTATATAAGGAGTTACAAAAGACAAAGTAGCCCCTGGATCTAACAATGCATAAACATCAAGATCAAAGACTCGTAACGTACCAGTGACTACATCAGGAGAATCTTCCTGATCTTGACGAGCCTAAAGAGCATAAAGCTTGTTTTGGCGCTGTCCGCCACCAGTACCAGAAGAGTTACCCTGCTGAGTCGGGCGACCTGCTGGTGCTGCTGAAGTTGTAGACTGAGCTCTACCGTTATTTCCTACTTGTCCTTGTCTTGAAGGACAATCCTTCAATCTATGACCAGACTGACCACACCCAAAGCATCATTCCTTACCTGTAAGGCACTCACCCGAATGGTTCTTACTATACTTCGGACAAGTTGGGTAGGTTTTGGTGCTTGAAACACTACTTTGAGACTTAGAGCCTGACGCCCTACCTTTTTGATCATTACGGAACTTGGGGGATGGAACATTAGCTGATGAAGGGGCTGGACTCGAAGAATTCTGCTGAAACTGCGAGCGATTTCCACCACCCGATTTCTGTTGGGAATACTCATAGTTACCTGTTCTTGCTTTCTTAGTCTCCTTAGCTTGTTCCCTAAGCTTATCACCCTCAACCTGTTGAGCATGAGTCATGAGCCTAGAGATGTTCATGTCTCCCAACAACATAGCATTTCTGCACTCTGTCTTTACTAAGTTTGACACTCTATACAGAAACTTATTCATCTTAGCCCTGAAATCAGCAACCATGTGAGGAGCATACCTGGAGAGTTGGTTAAACTTGAGCTCATACTCTTGGACAGTCATGTTATCCTGCCTTAAGTTCATAAATTCCTGGCCCTTGCTTCTCTCAACCCTATGGGGAAAAACCTATCTAGAAAGGTTTCGCTGAAACATTCCCAAGTAATAGGAGTGGCATATGCACCCCTGTTCTCTTTCCACTGAGTGTACCAGAGATGAGCCACATCTTTCAACTGGTAAGATGCCAACTCAACCCGATCATTCCCAGTGACCTGCATCACTTCAAAGATCTTCTTGATCTCATCCAAGAAATTCTGGGGATCTTCACCCGTCTGCGATCCTAAGAACTCTGGAGGATTCATCCTAACAAAGTCACAGACCCTTGCTGCTGCTGATCCACCATTTGCATTCACAGAAGCTTGAACCCGCTGATTGTTCTGGTTAGTGACACTCTGAGCCAACATCTGAATGGCATTCCTGAATTCAGCATTTGAGACTTCCTGATCTGGAACTAAAGGAGTTGCGTTTGCATTCTTGGCATAAGCTCTACGATAAGGCATGATCACTGAAACATAAAACGTCGAGTTAGAATGGAATTAGATCACACCTTACGCACGATAAGAGTAACAACAAAATGAAGAGTTTTCCTAAGACACTTTGTAGCCTCCCTCTCATTAGATGTGGTGTGCACTACACAACCATGAAAAGGACTCTACCTAGTGCGGCTTTTTAGACATCCTAAGACACTTAAACCTAGTGCTTTAATACCAAGTTTGTCACGGCCCGAGCTACCCCCGAGACACGGACACGGGACCTAGGACCATAAATGATCCCAAGCAAACCCTGTTGGCATGATCATGAGCATACTAAAGATAATAAACTGATGCGGAAGCTAAATCATAAATAAACTGAAAAGATGGGGAATACCCATATACTATAACTGAATATATCAAATCTGAGAGTTTAATACAAAAGAAATATCAAACTCAAAATACTAAGCTGAATCTAACTATGTCTGAAATAAGCCTCTAAAATGACTAGAAATGTTGGGACATGCCCCAACTAGGTCTAGCAAAACTGAAACTAAAGACTAAAAGCGATAAAGATAAACATGTCACTAGTCCTCAAAGAATGAGGACTCACCACTGATGTTGCTGAACTGGAGAACAGGAACCGATCTAAGCGTGATCTGGATGCTGAGAACCTGAACTTACATCACGAGAAGATGTAGCGCACGTATGCATCAGTACTTGAAAGGTACTGAGCATGCGGGATAGAGTAAAGCTGAAATAACATATAACTGAACAAAGCAATAAATTAATGAAATAATCTGGACATGATATAGTTACTGAAAATACTGAATACTGAGCTAACTGATGCAATGACCAAATTTATAACATACTGAGACTGAATACTGACTATACTGAAATATGGTCAATGCAAAAGAGTCTGACTGAACTGTGGGAGTTACTAATAGCCGACATAAAACCACATGAGCTAAATGAGGAGTCCGATGTATACGCCCCATCGAGAGGACCCAATATACCCTGCCAGAGGTATAGAGGCATGCTGGCGTGATCACTAAACTGATGTTGCCCACAGAGGGGACTTACACCTACGTGGCTCATAGTTCTGGGACTATATGGGTACGCTGAACCCTAGTCCAACTCGGTATTATGCTACTCCCAATGAATTAAGTGGTTAACTGGTTATGACTGAATTTCTGTAAATACTAGATAGCTCGAAATTGAACATGCAAACTCAGAATACAACACTTAATTTGATAATGATGCATTCATGAACTAAGGCATGTATAACTGATTACTGAAATATCTGGCCTAGCATGTGTAATTCAAGAACTAAAGAAATACATAGCTAGGGTTCTGAAATTTATGCGATAAACTGAGCAATAACATGATAATCTAATTTAGAATATTTAAATAACTAATTCATGATGATTTGTTGAAATTCTAGAAACCCTAGGTCTGTTCATAATCATGGAATCAAGATTCTGACTGAATTCTAGGGACCTAATGGGCGAAAGGAACCCACTAGTGAAATCCCACATACCTGGTGACGAATTCCACGGAGAAATCTTTCGATTTCGGGGCTGGAACTGATGGAACCTTGCTGCGTTCTTGAACTAGGGTTCTTGACCCATCTTCTTCTCTTACGCTCTAATTTTTCTAAGTTTGATTAATGATTTTGACTAAGGTAAGTTCTAGTTATGTTTTTAGGCTTAAACTGATTAAAACCTCATGATTTAGGGTCTAAACGACGTATCTTAGGGGTTAAATGAAATAGGAAAAGACCAA
>NC_064287.1:38300804-38395454 GCF_019186545.1 Solanum stenotomum
GGCATTCATCACTTTCGTTAAAAGTTTGGTTTTTCCTTTCCGCAATTCCATTACATTGAGGAGAGTAAGGAGCAGTAAGTTTGATGAATGATTCCATTTTCCAAACATATTTCTACAAATGAAGATTCATATTCTCCACTTCTATCACTTCTGATCATTTTGATCTTTTTATCCAACTGATTTTCAACTTCAGTTTTATATTGCCTAAATGCATCTATTGTTTTATCCTTACCATTTAGCAAAAAGACATAACAGTATCTAGTGCAGTTGTCAATAAAAGTTATGAAATACTTTTTTCCACCACGTGATGGTGTTGACTTCATGTTACAAATGTCAGTGTGAATCAGTTCTAACGGGTATAAATTCTTTTCGACAGATTTATAAGGATGCTTAGTATACTTAGATTCAACGCAAACTTGGCATTTTGATTTATTGTAAACATTTAAGTTAATCAGTTTTCGCAAGGTTTTGTTATTGATGTGTCCCAAACGTTCATGCCATAAACATTTAGACTCAAGCAAGTAAGAAAAAACAGAATCTTTATTCATATCAACTGCAATTACATTGAGTTTGAAGAGTCCCTCAGTGAGGTAACATTTTTCTACATACATATCATTCTTACTTACTACAACTTTATCAGAAACAAATACATATTTGAATCCATTCTTCGTAAGAACTGGTATAGAAACTAAGTTCTTTCGCAATTTCGAAACATACAAGACCTTGTTCAAAGTCACCACCTTTCCCGAGGTCATCTTTAAGTGGACCTTGCCAGTTCCTTCAACCTTTGCAGCAGCAGAGTTCGCCATAAACAACTTCTCATCAGCTGGTGCTAGAGTATATGATGCAAATAATTCTTTGTTGGCACAAACATAGCACGAGGCACCAGAATCTATCCACCATTCCCTTGGATTTCCAACCAAGTTGCATTCTGAAAGCATTGCACAGAGATCGTCCATCTCTTCTTTGGATTCAGCCAAATTTGATTGATCTTTCTTTTTGTCCTTCTTAGGACCCCGACATTCAGTAGCCCTATGACCATGTTTGCCACAATTGAAGCAGTTTCCATTGAATTTCTTCTCAGGAGGATTGCTTTTTGGACCAGATGAGTTTTTTCTTTTCTTTGATTTTGAGGGGTCTTCTTCAACAATATTTACTCCAGATATTGTTGAATTACCACATGCCCTCTTTTCTGCGGCCTTGTTATCTTCTTCTATTCTTAGCCTTACCATGGGATCTTCAACAGTTTTCTCCTTGTGTTTATGTTTCAAGTAGTTTTTGAAGTCCTTCCACAATGGAGGTAACTTCTCAATGGCCGCCAGTTGAAAAGCATCATTCACAATCAATCCTACATTAAAGATTATATGAGTATTAAGAATAGACTTAATATGTTCAATATAGGCATTAAATAAATTTATACCTTCAGCAAGAAGATCTTGGATTATGACCTGCAGTTCTTGAATTTGGGTGACGACAGTTTTACTGTCTATCATCTTATAGTCCAAAATTTTGCCACAATGAACTTCTTCGTTTCGGCATCCTCTGTTTTGTACTTCTTTTTTAAAGCATCCCAGAGTTCTTTTGAGGTCTTGACACTGTTGTACACATTGTACATATCATCTTACAGGCCACTCAGAATATAGTTTTTACACAAAAAATCTAAGTGTGTCCATGATTTTGTCACCAAGAATCGTTCTTCGGTCGGAGTTTCATCCGACAGAATAGGAACGTTCTCACTAATGAACCTCTGCAGACTCAACGTAGTCAGATAGAAGAACATTTTCTGCTGCCATCTTTTGAAGTCGACTCCAGAAAACTTTGCAGGTTTCTCAACCGGTGCATGGGTAGCACTTGAACGATTGTGTGCAACCGATGTTGTTGCAGCACTCTCTATTCCAACATTTACTTGACTTGAATTTGTCATTTTTCTGTCACAAATGGCAGACAATTTAGTATGTGAAATACTAACAGTAAAGAGTAAATCATTACACAACCTATTTCTAATTTAACGATAAATTTTTTATATTTTTTTAATCATTAATCAAATGAATTTTAAAATTCTTATATAGTAGAAAACCATAAAAAAATTTAATCTCCAAAAACCTCAAACACAGAAACCAAATTAAATTTCTTAAGCTTGTTATCTCCTGTATTTAGGTTTGGAAAAACAAAAATAGAAAAAAGATGAAACAGAGAAAAAATAAAAATTCGAGTCCACAGAACCCACTGTGTTTCCTTAAGAAATTTAATCCCTTCAAGTACACGAGGTTAAAAATAATTTCTCCCAAGATAAAACAGATTAACTATTAGAGAAGTAGCGGTACCTCAAACTTCACTAATTTCAACGAACGCAAGAACAACAACGAGAGCACACGCAGACTCGGTCGATCGACAATTTTATTTTTGTAAGAAATTGTATGTAGAAAGGAAAAAATTTCAGTGTTGAAAAACGAAAAAGACTCTCTATTTATAGCCACTTGCAGCAAGGAACGCGTCTGTTTGGACCATGGTGTGAACGTATATGTTCAGACATGTCTTTCCAGAACGTTGTGTCTTTTGGGAAAAACAACGTCTTTTCGGAAGGAGCAGATCCCTTCAGACGACTTTACCGTTACATGCAAATTTCAAATAATTTTGTTACGCGAAATTAATTCTATTAATTAACTAACATTCTGAATTAATTTATAAGAAAAAGGAAATCAATTAATGAGATTGATTAAATAAATTTTGTCCAAAAATATTATCAATCAATTGCTGAAACCGAGGCCGAGCGAGCGATGACGATGGCGCGAGGGGCACCTTCTTCTTAACCCTTTAAGAACTAAAGGAAGTGTTTCATATTATAAGGACAACAATTTTCCTTTCTTCTACCAATATGGGAGAAATAACTTTTCATCTTCAAAGACTTTTCATTTGAAATGACTTTTTTATTTTCCCTCCAAATTGGTTCCCCCACTTTTTCCATGTTCTCTTCTTATTTCCATTTCACATCTTGCTAAAACTCAACAATGAGTAAGAAAATATTTTCTTAAGAAGTGGAGTAATAATAATGCTCATATGATTATTGGACAAAAGAAAATTTTTTCTTAAAAATAAAATAAATTCAATGATTGAACAGTGTAGGCCACCACCATTTAAGTACTATGTCAAGCATCGAATGGATAAATCATACGAACATATATCCTCCTTCATCTATTTTACATATTGATTTGACTAATCAAAAAAACCAATTAAAGTTACTTGGACCAAAAAACAAAACAAAAGAAAAGGCTCTAGAAAGGTGATCCACAATTTTTTTAAATTGTTTTTTCCATAGAAGATCAACCAGACCATTTTTCTCCCAATAACAATGAAAATCATGAACTAGCATAACATATATGTTATCACATATGAACATATAATCAAGTTATCTTAACATTAGATGCAAGTAGGTTTTTGATGTCAATTATTAGAAAATATGCGCGGAAGTATTTTAGAAATGTATTGTTTATATGAATAATAATAATATATATATATATATATATCCTAAAATACATATTATCGTCTAATTAGAATATATAAACTTGATGAAATTTAATTCAAAAAATATTTCTCAAAGCGTAGGCAAAATCTTCAAATAAATTCACAAGTGTGATATCAGTTCTGCAGTCTTTTATAATAATTGCAAATTACTCATCGAAGGCTTTCAATACTTGGATGGACAAGTAGGGTGGAAAAACTAATTATTCTTCTTCTACATTAGAAAGAACCTATATACAGGCCTTTTTTTATCCGGTCCAAAACCCAGACAAAAATGTCTTTCCCTTTTTCACCAAGAAATAAGATTTTGAATACTAATTAAATTATATGAGCACGATAGGGGCCAAAAAATTTATTAGCAAGGTTCCATATTGTGGAAATACTTTGTGATTTGAATTATTTTTACCAAATTAAATTACAAATCATTTCACTATAATTCGTAATTGAACACTTTATTTATATTTTGATATTTATCATTAAACACACTTGTGTAATTTCCCATATTAAGACTACATATTATAATCAATAAATTAAATTACTGACAAATAATTCACTATTAATTTTCTTTAGAGCACTGCTTAACTTACTTCATGTGTCGAATTCATAAATTTTCTTGAAAGGTTTGACACAATGCAAACTTCTAAGCTTTTCAAAAAGACGTATGATCAATCTCTATATCGAGACATGAATTTCATTAATTAACTAATTATTTCACCAATATATATTATTATCATCCCATACATATTGATCAATATCAGGATTTCACATTTTAATAAATCAAAACGATAATTAGCATATACAACTCAAAATAGTAATATCATGATTGAGAATGTGAGTATATATATAACAATTTTGGAGAATATGTTTTTGTCAGTCAATCTAAAACCTCTATCTCTACTAGTTCCGTTCAATACATACAAAATGCACTAGCACAAATAACATAATCAAGATAATTGTATTTCATTTTGTGATATAAACATATCGATGATTTGTCTAATTTTCATTTTAAATTGTAAAGATAAAACTTTATACTTATAAGAACCGATAATTTAATCTCACTGTATAATCTAAAACTATATACACCAAACTATCTATCATATAAGTAAATAAATGACACATAAGCACCTAAATGGTCTATTAAATCTTTTATTAAAATATTTTAAATAAATACTTTATAACAAATAATTTTATCTAAATATATACTTATATAATAATATATATCCAACAATATATATACATATCATTGATGTATGGAATTTGGAACTAACATAACAACAACATAATCTTGAGAAACATGATCTTGAATACACAATTCTATGAAAGTGATAGCGGACGCGTGGCTAGATTTCACACGCAAAATCTCAGCCCTTTTATTTATATTTTATCTATCATCTTTACTAATTAAAAGAATATACATATAGCTATGTTCCAAATAAATATATAAAGTTTTTTCCACTAACTTTTTTACATGATGAGCACAGGATTATTCTAGATAGCTATTAGACGAAAGAAACATATAATGACATGTTAAATTATTGTAATGCAAAGTCTTTGATGAAATCCACCAATAATCGTACGAGATCAAAAAGTTGTGGTATTTTGGACAAGAGTAATTGTATGCATGCACTCACAATCGTCGTCTATGTTCTTTTGGTTTACGGGTTCGGAAGAACTGTTTTTTAGATTTTTTTTGTGTATTAGAAAATTAAATAAATATATATGTACATTAGTTTGTGGACATTCTAACAGAACTCTTTGATGGCTTAGTGGTAAGAAAGGGATTGTGGCAATGCATTTCATTAATAGATTGATCAACTTTACTATTTTGCTCTTTGTTCATATTAACTAGCTTTTTGAGAAAAGAAATTCTTAGATCTTCAAAATTTGTTTAGACTTCCAAAAGCTATATTGATTATAGGTGTAAAATGAAAAAATTAATTATTTCTATCTTAATTTAGTAAGTAATCAAGTAATATAAAACAAATATTTTTAATAAGATAACGAAGAAAGTAAAATTTATTTGCAATAATAGTAACTCTTTAAATCTAATATGACATGATAATCTGGAAAAAAAAGAAAGCATGTTATACAAGGTATAATGCATGATAATTTTATTTTTTACAATTAAAAATTCTTCTTTATATATAAAAGCCGCTTGGGAAGCAGTTGGCAATTGTCATGCCAATTTGTTGTTTAAAGGCTATTTTGGTCATTTCAGGTAAAATAGTTATTTTTCTATTTTAATTTAATTGTTTTGCTTTTTAATTCGTTACATATTTAAAAAAAATACATAAAAGTACTATTAATATAAATTGGGACAGAAGAAGTAACATATATTATTTAAAATAACGTAAAATGTATATATAAATCACAATATAAACAACTTAAAAATTTAAATACTACATACTATTTAAAGATGATGTAAAAGGTATTATAAATCACGACAATTGACAACTCAAAATATTTAAAAAAACATATAAAAAATAATTGATTGACGTTTGAAATTCTATCAGTGCTACATAAATTAGGCCAAATAAAAGTAACATTCATTATTTGAAATGACATAAGAAGTACTTTAAACTGCAATAATTAACAATTTAAAATTTTAGAAGACATATACAAAATATGGTTGATTCTTGAATTTTATGGTATCACATAAATTGAAACAGAGAGAGTAACATATATTATTTTAAAATTACGTAAAAAGTACTATAAATTACAATAATCAACAACTCAAAATCTCCAAAAGTGATTTTTAAAAATTGATTGATTGTTCAAATTTTATGTGTATCATAAAAATTGAAACCAAAAAGTACTCCTTCTTTATATGTCACTTTTCGGATTATGAGATTCAAATAAGTACTCCCTCTGTTCCATTTTATATGTCACCTCTTTACTTTGCACTTGCATTAAGAAATGATGTAACTTTAATCTTCTATCCTTATTTAATGTTTTCTTAAGTCAACTTTATAATAAATGATGAATGCATTTTCAAGATTAATTAACTACTCTATCAAGGGTATAATAGGCAAAATAAGGTAATTTATGCATAAATTTTATAAAATGACAAGTATTGTGGTCCAACTATTTATAGAAAGGGATGTCATATAAAATGGGACGGAGGGAGTATATATTTGATCGTAATTTTTTCATACATCTTTTAAATATTTTTAAATTATCAATTGTGACTTCAAATATTTTTTACATAATTTTTTTTAAAAAAAAATTATTTCAAAAAATTTAAATTTTCATGCCCAAATTTCACGATCAAGCTTAAATTGTTTGACTCTCGAAATCCGAACGGTACCACATAAATTGAGACTAAGGAAATAATATTGGGCATGTGCTACTACAAACTCTCTATCTAATATTCCCTCCGTCTCTTTTTACTTGTCAGATTTTGACTTGACATACCTATAAGAAAAGAAAAGAATGATTGATATAATGATTTTACCATTTTACCTTTATTAATTAATAGAGTCTTAAAACATATTTACTCACTGCATTTTTCAAAGACATTAACTCAATATTAATAAATTGAAGGTATAATAAAAAGAAAAAACTATCCTTTCTTGATTTGTCGATAATGACAAATAAAAACAAATCAAATTAAAAACTATTTAACAAGTAAATAGAGACAGACAGAATATCAGTTGCACCCGATGATCTCACGTTATGCGTCTATAATCACAAAGTAATTATCTAAGAATGGATAAAGAGGTGCCACTCACTACTTAATAGAAAATGAAAATAAAAACAACTTATCTTTTGAGCCAAATATACGATCTTTTAATTTTACTGCATAGACGTTTCTAGGTGCAACCGAAGAGACGATTGGTTCTAAAATTTAGCCAAAGTGGATACCCCACTTTACTATATAGTTTATTTGGATTATAAATATAAGATATTTAATTAATTTGTGTAACTAGATTTGTTTCCACTAATAGTAGGGTATCATGGACGAATATGCCAGCTTGAAACGCACTTCATACTATTAAAAGAAAGCAATATGGTATAATGAGTTAGATAACCATAACTCACATTAAAATAAATAAATTTCCCCAATATTTTAGGAGGGAGAAGAAAAGCTATGGATCTTATGTTAAAGAGTTTGTTGATCTTACAGAAGATTTCCCCCTCAATGATTCATGAGCAGTTTGTTGACTAATTTAGTCACATTAGTCTCTTGAAAGTTGTATTGTTTGGTTCCTTCATTTGACTTAAGTGGATGCGTCCATACTGGTTACTTTGTATAGATATATATTCTTCAAATATAGACCAATTATCAAAACAACCAATACATAACATGTACATGAAAGTTAAAGGCAGCACCACCAACAAGGGTTATGGTTGAACAGTAATTAAGTACTCCTTCATCCTTAATCAAAAGTTTTGGATTCGAGTTCCTTTGGGTACGAAGTCGCGTTTGTTAGGAAGCGTTTTATCCAGGGGTGTAGCTATAGCCATCCCAGGGTGTCCAGTTGGACACCCTGCGTTGGAAAATTATATTGTATTTATATGTCAAATTTTACATTTAAATGATATATATTTAAAGTTGGACACCCTTAACAAAAGTTATGCCTTTGGCGTAGTGGTAATGAGTGTCCATTTGAATGAAGGAGTTTGAGTTTGATCCCAAATAGCACAATATTTTTTGTTTTATTTTGACAGTCACACACCATTATTTTTGGACACCCTTAATAAAAATCCTGGCTTCGGCTCCACCACTGGTTTCATCTCCCCATATGACTTCCCAGCACGAATTAATTTGGATTTAGTCGGACTCCAATGTGGACACCAAACACTGGACACCGGGTGGAAAACCAAAAAATTTAAATTTAGGAAACCGAAAAAAAGTCAGAGGTGACTCAACTCTAAAATCTAAATAAACTTCATATTGTTGAAAAACATAAGCAATATGAGTAGAATGTAAAGATTATTTTATTCAAATGTCATCCAATGTCACTTACAAGTTACAATAATGAATGAACCCTATTTATAGGTTGATAAATCACTTCAAAAGTCACTATGTTAAATCCCCAAATTAATAAGTAGTACATTTTTATTCAAAATGATTCATAGAACCTAGGAAATAGGTATGCATGAATGTAAGTAGTTCATGTATTAACTCAATGGACAATCCACTCATTCAATGTATAACATATGTTTTTATTTTAAAAAAATCAAAATTTTAGATGCAAATATAATTACTTAATATCTTTTTTTATAATTGATTTTATTGAATACCTTCTTTTAATTATTAATTTTAGGTAAGAATTTATCAATTTAGTTGAAAATATCTTTTTACTAAGACAGTCATTATATGAATTGTTAAATTATGTATTTATTCTTTAAAACACATTTTTCTTTAATTCCCTCTAAGTGGTATGCACGCTTCAATTTTTTTTTTTTGGGTGCACCTTTCTCCTTTAAATATAGTTCTACTCAAAACTGAACTAACTCTTTAATTAGCTTTTAAAAGTTCATAACATATCAAGTGCTCACTGGAGGTCATAAGTTCAAAAATATAGGTCATTCAAATCAAAAGGGTTAGCCTTGTAGGGTGGTTTCTGCTGGGTTCAATCTGTACACACAAGTGTATATGGTCAAATAAGTAATCTAGTAATTTTTATGAGCCGAATTATTGAACTGAAAGGACTTTTGACTAGTAAATATCTAATTTTGTTTATAACTATAATTAAGTGCAAGTGTGCAAAAAGAGTCCGAATATTGTTTTAACTAAACAATTGCAATAAACAACTAAGAAACTTAAATATCAACGATTTGAATTCGACTTGGGGTTCAATTCAATTATCAATAAATTGGGAAATTCTAGGGCTACGGTTTTACTATAAATTCATGCAAAATATTTTTCACTTTAGACTCCATTTAGTTAGCATGTTACTGATCACTTGCGAGTTTAATAATACGATTATGGTCTTTCGAACCGCAAACCGTCTTTTAAAATTGATAACTTAACTACATCATCGAACGAGATAGAATTTACCAACTACGAAGCATCATGCTCTCTTTTATTTTCTTGATTAGCTAGGTAAATTAGGTATATCCCCATCCTAGATACAAATCAACTTTTATTTTCACAAAGAATGATCTTGCTTTCTATGTTCCACGTTCTATCTCTCAATTCCTCTCCCGAGTTAAAAAAAAAATGTATATCTCAATAGTGATCAAACATTAAAATAATGAAAATAAGAACACAAGAATAACTCATAATGATAACCAAACTTCATTTAGAGTTTCAATACTTAACAATTATTCGTAGCCGCAACCTAGAAAGATAGGATTTAGCTACTCATAATTCGATTCTCAAGGTTTAATTCTTCAAAATACATTAACTAATTAAACGATGAAAAAGAGTAGAAAAAAATCCTACAAATTGATGTAGTTTTTTCGCCCAAAGAGTGTGTTGCAAATCTGACTACCAAGTGAAATAAAATTTCACTCCCCGGCTTCGTGGCACGGAACCAAACATATTCCACTTTATTTAAGCTCCATTGCCACACGATTTCACCCTACCAAACGCATACTTACATTGGTTAACACAAAGACATGATTACAACTTAAACATGCAAATATAAGAAATTTTATTCTCAAACTTAGCCATGTTATGAATTTAATCTTGACTTTTAGGCATATAATTTCTCAAAAAGTAGATCAATGGGGTAAACTAGGATACATGTAATTAGGTCTGTCAATGACATATGAATTAAAAAAAAAAAACATCTCTGCACATCCTAGATTGAACAAGACCTCTCATTTTGCTTGCAAATGAAAGTCGAGAGGGGCGGGGGGTGAATTAAATTTTCCTTTAGTAGACTTCCTGTAATGGCCAGTCGACTCACCTGCACTTTAGTAGAATAAATAAATAGTAATAATAACTTGCAGTAAGTAAATAACACAGAGTATTTTTATACTGGTTCGGATCACTGATGTGGTGTCTAGTCCAGTTCCCTTGGGTTACAAGGGTTTCCTTAAGAGCTTGTTGAGAACTTGGGTGTTACAAAATGTTACAATTAAGAGCCCTGTCTGATATGCAAATCAGATCTTCTTCTTCGACACAACCTCTACTTGTATAACCTACACTCAGATCTTTCTTTCTCTTTTCTTTTCAATTGTTCACTCAAGTGTGTACAAAGTTTTATGAAAGATAAAAGAAGATTACAATATAAGTTCAAGTAAAGTGCATACTTCACATCTAAGTTTGAGGGGGTATATATATATATAAACATACTTGTGCTCTTGTAAGGAAAATCCAAGGGAGTTATACTTTAATCAAGGATTTGAGGAATCCCTTGATTGAGACGATTTTCTGATCTATGTCCATATTAGATATGTGCATGGTAAATCACACTCCTTCCTTCTTGACATATATGATTCGATTATGTGCTTGGCTGAAGGATTTATCTTGAATCTTTGGGTTGATTTGATTTCCTTTCTTCTCTTGATGGCTTGACTCTATTCTTGGCTTGATTGATAATTCCTTTGATCTGGTCCTATCAATCACGATTTGCTTGATTGATCTACTGCCAGCTTATTTGCTTGATTGATCTGCTGCCAGCTTATTTGCTTGATTGATTTGCTGCCAGCTTTAGGCCTTCTGTTAATGATTCTTTAATCCCTTTGATTATGCCTTTCCTTTATGAAGTAATTGTAAGGATCAGAATATATTGCTTTCCATGTTGGTGTTGTTTTACTTTGATCCTTTCCTTATTGGATCTCCATGCCTGCGAGAATTGTGAGTAGTGTGTTAAGTGTCATTTATCAGAATTTACATAACATTAAGAAGCTAACAATCTCCCCCTTTTTGATAATGACAATTAATTCACAATTTTAAATGGAGTGTGGAGAGACAATGATACTTCCCTGAGATATGGCAGTATGGGTAGCTCCCCTGCCTTGAAGGCTTCAGGAATGTGTCGAACTTTGAACTTGGTTCCCCTGTCTTAAAATTGTGGTGGCAAATTTTCTCCCCTTTTGGCATAATCAAAAAGAACAAAACACCAAATATAAGCAAAAACATGTAAAGGCAACTAAAAGAGTAATGCCAAGAAACTTGGTACTTAATTAATAAATAAGGTAATGCCAAGACATTCTCGAAGGAAACAAAATCTTTCCTCAAGTAAAGGTTTTGTAAAGATATCGGCTAACTGATTCTCAGAATCAACAAATTCAAGCACAAAATCACCATTTTCAACATGATAACAAATAAAATGATGCTTGATATCTATGTGTTTAGCTCTAGAATGATGCACAGTATATTTAGATAGACTNAACAAAACACAAAATATAAGCAAAAACATGTAAAGGCAACTAAAAGAGTAATGCCAAGAAACCTGGTACTTAATTAATAAATAAGGTAATGCCAAGACATTCTCGAAGGAAACAAAATCTTTCCTCAAGTATAGGTTTTGTAAAGATATCGGCTAACTGATTCTTAGAATCAACAAATTCAAGCACAAAATCACCATTTTCAACATGATAACAAATAAAATGATGCTTGATATCTATGTGTTTAGCTCTATAATGATGCACAGTATATTTAGATAGACTAATAGCACTAGTATTATCGCAAAAAATAGGTACTCCCTCAAAGGATAAATCATAGTCGAGGAGTTGATGCATCATCCAAAGTAGTGGAGTGCCACAACTTCCAACTGTCAAATACTCAGATTCATTAGTTGAGAGGACAACAGAGGTTTGTTTCTTACTATGCCAGGAAATAAGAGATTTTCCCAAAAATTGGCATGTTCCACTGGTGCTTTTTCTGTCATTTTTATCAACTGCAAAGTCAGCATCTGAATATCCAATTAAATCAAAACTTTCAGAAAAAGGATACCATAACCCCACATCAGAGGTTCCAATATAATGAGATATCGAATGATTCGTTTCACAGCGGTGAGATGAGATTCCTTTGGAGCGGATTGAAATCGTGCGCATTTGCAAACGTTGAACATGATGTCTAGTCGACTAGCAATGAGATATAATAGAGACTCGATCATTCCTCGATAAAGTTTTTTGTCAACTGCTTTTCATGTTGTATCGGATTCTAGACAAGTGGAGGGATTCATGGGAGTTTCAAAGGCTTTACCTTTTTCCATTTCAAACTTTTTGATCAACTCTTTTGCATACTCACCTTGATTTATAAAAATTCCTTTATGTGACTGCTTAATTTGAAGACCGAGAAAGAATGAGAGCTCGCCCATAAGACTTATTTCAAATTCACCTTTCATGAGATTTGCAAGATTCTCACAAAGAGAAGGATTAGAGCTAGCTTTATTCTGAATAACCTTTCCATTTTCGTTCAATTTGTTGCGAAATACCCACTTGGTTCCTATTACTGAACAGTTCTTAGGTCTTTCAATAAGAGTCCACACTTGATTCTTTTCGAATTGATCAAGTTCTTCTTTCATTACTTGTATCCATGACTCGTCTTTCATTGCTTCATTAATTCATTTTAGTTCCATTTGGGATATGAGAGTCAATGAAGCTTGTTTCTTGAGAGAGGATTTTGTTTGGATTTTGTCATCTGGTTTTCCCAGAAAGAAGTTTTCAGGATAGCTGACGTTGTGTCTCCATTCCCTAGGAATATTTACTTTGTCAACTGGAGTAGTCGACTCTGCTTCTGCAGTAGCTGGCTTTTCAGTGAGATTTTCAATGGCCACTTTTGGAATATCTTTTGTTGGTTTGAATGAATCAATTTCATCCTCGCCTGCTTCACTTTTCTGTATTCTTGAATTAGTGTCATCAAATACCACATGAACAGATTCTTCAACACTCAAAGTTCTTTTATTAAAAACACGAAAGGCCCGACTAATAGGAGCATAACCTAGAAAAATATCTCCGTCACTTCTTAGATCGAACTTACCAAGATTGTTCTTACCGTTATTGTGGATGAAGCATTTTCATCCAAACGGATGAAAGTAGTTGATGTTCGGTTTCTTACCTCTCCATAGTTCATATGGAGTCTTCTTTAGTATAGGTTTGATAAGACACCTGTTAAGAATGTGACAAGTAGTACTTACAGCTTCTGCCCAAAAATGATCGGGAAGATTTCGATCAAGAAGCATAGTTCTTGTTGTATCTTGTAGTGAGCGATTTTTTCTTTCTACAACCCCATTTTGTTAAGGTGATCTGGGTGAAGAGAAGTTTTGAGTGAAACCATTTTGAGCGCATAATTCTTCAAAAGCTTTATTCTCGAATTCACCACCATGATCACCATGAATTGTTGTGATGAAGTAACTTGTATCTCTTTGAATTTTTCTGCAAAAACTTCAAAGTTAGAAAGAGCTTCATTTTTATGAGTGAGAAAGGTTACCCATGTGAACCTTGAGAAGTCATCAATAATTACGAATGCATATTGTTTACCTCCAATGCTAGTAGTTCGAGTAGGACCAAACAAATCCATGTGAAGGAGCTAAAGGGGTTTAGAAGTACTTACAATATCTTTTCTTTTAAAGGATGAATGAGTCTGCTTACCCATTTGACATGCGTCATAAATATGACCTTTCTCAAACTTTAGTTTAGGCAAACCAATGACTAGTTCAAGTCTAGAAAGTTTTTCAAGAGCATGCATACTTGCGTGTCCAAGCTTTCGATGTCATATCCAAGGATCACTTGAGACTGCCGTAAGACAAGTAAGAGATGGAAAATCAACGTTATTTAAAACTTATATGTTATTAACTCAATCTCCAATAAGAGTTAGCTTTTTCTCAGGATGTTTGATGATGCAGCTGGCTGTGTTGAAAGTAACTTGAAATCCAACATCACATAGTTGACTAATTCTGAGAAGGTTATGTTTGAGTCCCTCAACTAGATACACTTTGATTAGATCACATGATGAGCTAAGTGTAATAGTCCCGCCTCCAGTTACTTCCCCTTTAACATTGTCTTCAAATCTGACACATCCCCCATCTATTTTTTTTTATAGTTTTGAAGTTTTCTTTCTTTCTGCACATATGTCTGAAGCATCCACTGTCAAGTACCCACATTCCTTTTCTGTAGATTTTTTTGGATTGCTCTTACAAAACAATAAGATTAGTTTCTTTTAGGTACCCAAGCATTTTTGGGTCCTTGATGATTAGTAACTTTTGGTCTCCAAATCCACTTTCCAGAAGAATATTTTCTACAATTAAAAGATTTGTGACCAAGATCACCGCAAGTGAAACAAGTAATTTTAGTAGAAAATTCAGGAGAATAAGATTTAGAATTAGATCTATTTGAGATGTTAGAACTACGATTAGAAGAATTTCTTCTATAGAGCGTAGTTCTGTTAGATCGGCCAGAACTATGACTTGGAGACTTTCTAATGTTGTTCAACTTCATTTTGACTTCCTCTAATTCTTCTGTTAGTAAGTCGACTTCAACCTGACTTGCTTCGAGAAGAATCTGCCAATCTTTCTTTTCTTGAGCGATTTTTTTGTATTCATCTGTAATTCATCAGCAACAATGTCCAAATAATTTAGTAAGTCATTACAATTAGAACAGTTAAAGGATCTTACCTCACTTGTTTCACCTAGTGCCATGAAACATAGATTGACCATTTCATCATGATCATCGTCGGTTGTTTCTCCTTGATCCCATGCTCCGAGACTCTTAGGGTCCTCGTTTCTTCAATCGTTTCTTCTTCTCCATTCTGGGCAGTTTTATTTGATGTGTCCTGGTTTTCTACAATTGTAGCAGCGATCATCATTTCTTTTGAAATCATTGTTCTTAAAGTCCTGTTGAGGTCTCTGTCCTCTTTGTCTTAGCATTTGTCTCACTCCTCGATTTATAAGAGCCATTCCTTCGTCTTGATTTTCATCGACTTCTTCTCCAATTTCAGATGTCTCAGTCGTAAATGCCATAGTTTTCTTTTTATCATCTTTATTGTACTTGGTGATATGATTTTGTTATAGGCCATCAAGTTGCCTCGAAGTTCATTGTATGTCATTTTCTGCAGATCTCCATCTTCAAGAATGGCAGCCTTAGTTTCCCAAGCTTTGGGAAGACTTCTAACAATTTTTTTTAACTTGAAGTCCATTTGAATACACTATTTCAAGTGATTTGAGTTCACAGACAATTTTACTAAATCTTGAGAACATAGTTTCTACATTTTCATCTTCGGTCATTTTGAACAATTCATATTCATTTACTAGTGAACTGATCCGAGCCTCATTTACCTTGGTGGTTCCTTCATAAGTCACTTCTAGTTTGTCCCACATTTCTTTTACAGTTTCACATGTTGATATCTTGTCATAATCAGCTCCGCTCACTGCACAATATAACAAACTTATAACTCTAGAATTAGTTTGAACTACCTCTTGTTGTTCCTTAGTGATGTCAAATGATTCAGGATCAAATGATTTTTCAGTGCCATTTTTGTCTGTCAGTCCAGGAATAGGCTTTGGGCCCTTCTTGATAACTATCCATGCTTGGTGATCATTTGAAGAGACAAAGATTCTGAATTTGTCTTTCCAGTGAGAGTAATGTTGTCCATTGAAGTATGGTGGTCGGTGTGAAGAATATCCATCTTGAAGTAGAGCACCAGGAATCTGATAGTGTGTCAGTGGATCTTTGCTCACGTGTGGTTAAACACTTAAAAGGTGAGACCTACTCTAATACCAATTGAAAGTCAAGAAGGGGGGGGGGGGTGAATTAAAATATCCTTTAGGCAAATTTTTGTAATGGCCTGTCGACTCACCTGCATGTTAGTGGAATAAATAAACAGTAATAATAACTTGCAGTAAGTAAATAACACATAGTGTATTTATACTAGTTCAGATCACCGATGTGGTGCCTAGTCCAGTCTCCTTGGTTTACAAGGGTTTCCTTAAGAGTTTGTTGAGAACTTAGGTGTTACTGAATGTTAAAATTAAGAGCCCCGTCTGATATGCAAATCAGATTTTCTTCTTCGACACAACCTCTACCTGTATAACCTACACTCAGATCTTTCTTTCTCTTTTCTTTTCAATTGTTCACTCAAGTGTGTACAAAGTTTTATGAAAGATAAAAGAAGATTACAATATAAGTTCAAGTGAAGTGCATACTTCACATCTAAGTCTGATGGGGTATATATATATATGAACATACTTGTGCTCTTGTAAGGAAAATCCAAGGGAGTTATACTTTAATCAAGGATTTGAGGAATCCCTTGATTGAGACGATTTTCTGATCCATGTCCATATTAGATATGTGCATGGTAAATTGCATTCCTTCATTTTTGACAGATATGATTCAATTTTGTGCTTGGCTGAAGGATTTATCTTGACTCTTTGGCTTGATCTGATTTCCTTTCTTCTCTTGATGGCTTGGCTCTCTTGGCTTGATTGATGATTCCTTGATCTGGTCCTATCAATCACGATTTTCTTGATTGATCTGCTGCCAGCTTATTTGCTTAATTGATCTGCTGCCAGTTTTAGGCCTTCTGTTAATGATTTTTTAATCCATTTGATTATGCCTTTCCTTTATGAAGTAATTGTAAGGATCAGAATATATTGCTTTCCATGTTGGTGTTGTTTTGCTTGGATCCTTTCCTTATTGGATCTCCATGCTTGCGAGAATTGTGAGTAGTGTGTTAAGTGTCATTTATCAGAATTTACATAAAATTAAGAAGCCAACAACAAACACTTGCAAAATTCTAGACATCAATCACATGCATTGAATATATTAGAAATTTCAGATGTTCTTGAGCTTCTGAATGTTATTGACTTTTTACTCATCATTAAAAATAGGTGAAACAACGTAAATCTACTTGTTTAGATTATAATTACTAGTATTCACAGTAGTTTCAAATATTACTTTATGTATCACATTCGTTGGTTGGATACATCATGTATCTCGTATCCGCAAAATTGACAAAACAAGATACATGTTTAATTAAGGATTGTAACTAAAATGTTTAATTCAAGGAGGAAATCAATCCTTTAGCAACTTTTGAGTATATTTAGTCTAGCAACTTCTAAAAATGATTTTTAAAAAATTGAATTTTTTCCATTTATTTTCGAGCAACAACAAAGTGAACAACTTTTCTTTTCTGAAATTCGAATTTGTTTTTATGAATTTCGAGCTTCCTCTTCGAGATACACGTATTCGAAATATGTCAATAGTAGATACATTACAAATGTGTGTCTATTTATGTAGCATAACATAATTGCTCAATTAGTGGAGTAAATCACTCATTTAACAACTTTGAGTATCTGTTCTACCATAACAACTTCCTAAAAAATATCAAAACTTTCAAAATCATTTCCTTCCTTTTGTGAAAACTACCTAAAATAATGTACATTTCATGTTTCTACCAAAATTTATATAACAATGTATCTCAAAATAAACACATATATCTGAGATAAATAAAAATTGAAAGAATAATCATAAAAGCTAATACACATTTCTTGTATCTACATATACATAGCTAACAATGCATCTAAATTAAAACATAATGTATACATGTAAATCAGATACATACGAAAATAATCAAACACATTGTAATAACATAACAAATACATATAATACTATTAAGATATCTTCTGAAGGTTATTTCTACTAAGGATGAAGCTTTCTTAAGGCTAATAGTTCTCTTGAGGCTTTGGAAGCTGATTGTATGTGGTTTGGTCTCTTCAATATATCCTGGTGTTTTTAGTGCTTCATCTTTTTTTTTCCTATTGTGTATGTTTTGGGACAGATACTGATGGAGTTGGAGATTGGAGGAGGTTGATGAGAGAGAAAAATATTTGATTGTTATTAAAATGTAATTAATTGTGGAGTTTAAATGTAAAGATGATTAATCAATCCTAATTTTAAGGAATATGATATTTGATTGTATCTTTAATATAAATAGTATAAAATATTAAAAGTGGTAATATATGTAACTTTTTGAATAAAGTTAAGATAAAAATATATGATAGTGATGTATGTCTAATAATTTAGTTTATCCTTAAAAATATGTCACTGCATTAGATTTATTTAAAAATAATAATTAATCAACAGATATACATGCATATACAAAGATGAATTTGTATATTTGATTAATCTAAACTATGACATAGGTTTGTTGCATGGATATTTCCATTTTTAGTTCGCGAGATACATGTATCTGACACATCCAAAACATGTATCTTGAATACATGTGAAATACATATATGTAATTATGTATACTTAAAAATTAAATGGGAGTAAATCATGTGTATGATGACTTACAATTTTTGAGTAAATCACCACGAATTATATCTTTTCTTGAAAGATAATGAATTTTCAGTAATACATCAAATTAAAATTTTAGTATTATTGTATTTGGACTAGAATTTACAAAATTGTATATGAATTATACCTTTTTAGCATATATCTGGAACTGATTTAATGTATCTAAATATTATTGTGTTTACTTATTATTTAAAATTGTATCTAGATTAGACTTTAATAAAAAAAAAAGATAAATTAAACTACAAATACATACATATACAAAATTTATGTTGTATATGATTCATTGAAACTATGACAGAGTTTGTTGCATGGTTATTATATGAAACATTAAATTAAATGTATATGAACAACTTTATGAAATATGTATCATAGTCATTGTATCATATATCATATACACGTTCAATGTGTATCAAATACATGATAGATATATGTAAACAAATTGATTAGACACTAATAAATACATATTAGATACATTACAGAAGTATGCATCAAATACATGATGTAGTATCAGATACATAAAGTGTATATATTTTAATGTAAAATGATGATAATGTCAAAATTACCGCCTTCATGAGCACTAACAATAACAGTCTTAGAACTTGGTATAGCTATTCAAAATTAGAAGAAAATACCTATTAAAAACTAAATAAAATATATACATGACTTAAGTAATGGACTAAATAAGTTATGAATCTCAAAAGTTGAATGTGTAGTGCTCCATTTTCATTCAAATGATGGTAAGTAACAGAAAAGAAGGGGAGGAGGGAGAAAGAGGAGAGACATTAAGCTAACGTGGGAGATGAGGAGAAAAGTGAACCGATTGATTGGGAGTTATAAGAGATATAATTTAGAAATGCGATTAGGTAGGTAGACAAATAAAAACTCCATTCTAAGCTATTTTAAAAAAAATTATCTATCTTAATGTATCTCATTTCAAATATGATACAAAACATTAGATAATGAAATAGAGTAATAAATATTTATTTAAAAATATAAATTAAATTAATATATAAGATATAAATATTTGTGTAATTATATAATTTTTTTCTTAGAAAATAGATCAATTATAAGCTTAGGAAATAAGTTCTGTTCAAATTTTCTAATATCAAACAAAATAAAATATTATCAATTTCTTATCATTTTATACCAAACTAAATCAAACCAATATATTTGATTTTCCATCATTTTACAAAGAATGCAATCAACACAAATATTAAGCCCCAAATGGCACAAATGAAAAGTGTATTTGGTCGGAAGGAAAATGTTTTCCTTGAAAAATAAGTCAATTTCTAACTTATTTTCTCATATTTGTTGGTGAATAGAAAATATTTTTTAATGTTTGGATGGTGAACGAAAAATATTTCTGGAAAATATCATTTATTTTTGGCTTGAGACTAGAAAATACTCTTTAGAAAAACAATTTGTGATTCGAAAATCAACTCCGATAATTGATCTAGGATCCGACCCTGACACCCGAACTAGGATAAACTCCGATGACTGTTCCAAAATTCGACCATGAGATCTGACCCGAAATATTTTTAAAAAATATTTTTTTAAAAAAATAAATTTTCACGAGGGGGGGGGGTATGGGTAAGGGTGACATAAAAATGAATATTTTTCGAAAACATTTTTTTTTTTTTTGACGAGGTGCCCTGGGTGGGGTGGGGTGTGGGGGGTAGGACTTAGAAGTGGCGTAAAAAATGATTTTTTTTAAATCTGAAATATTTTTCAAAAATATTTTTTTAATTTTTTTTTGACTGGGTGGCTTGGATGGGGTGGCGAGGCGGGGGTGGGGGTAGAGGGTGGAGGTGGCGTAAAGAATGTAAATTTTTAAATATTTTTCAAAAACATCTTTTTTTAAAAAAAATTGACAGGGGTGGTGGGGCGTAAAAGATAAAAACATTAAAATTTGAAATATCTTCAAAAATATATTTTTTTAAAAATTTGAAATATTTTTCAATTTTAAATTTTTATTTTTTTTGTTTGGTGGAGGGGGCTGGTTTTGGGGTAGGGGTTGCTCGGGTTGGGGGTTGGTTTAAGGGTAGGTGTAAAATATATATGTAAAATTTTAAAAATAAGAAAATTTAAGAATTTTAATTTATCGGGTACAAAGTATGGGGCAAGTCAAGAAAAAAAATATTGAAGGATGAAGTAATTTTTCTTAACTTTTGAAAGGAAAGCCATTTTTTCGTTAAATTTAAAAAAATGAGTTAATTTAAATAACATTTTTTTCGAATCATTTAAACCAACCGAAGGTGAAAAATAAAAAATATTTTCCTTCGTGCCAAACACACCTGATTTTCCCCAAATCTGGTAAGGCGGCAAGGCAAAAACTCATTCCCGCCAAATTCAGAAGGCGTTAAAACCCAATGTTGACTTCAGTTGTCTTCGATGACCAGAGCTTTCGATACAATGGCCGGAGAGGATGAAGAAGGAACCTCCACCGTCGCTGTTGCCGTCGCCGGAGAGACCCACCAACTTCAGATTCCGATAAGCCGAGTGAAGAAAATCATGAAACTGGACCAGGACATCAACAAGATAAACTCAGAAGCCCTACATCTCATCGCTAGTTCCACCGAGCTTTTCCTTGAATTACTTGCAAAAAAATCTGCACAAGTCGCTCTGGAGAAGAAGAGAAAAACCATAAAGCTCGAGCATTTAAGAGTTGCCGTAAAAAGGCATCAACCTACTAGCGATTTCCTTCTCGATTCGCTTCCCATGCCTTCACAGCCATCGGATCGGTCTCCGAAGGTTCAAAGTCGTCCTCGATCATCGACAGATAAGCCACTTCCTTCCGGAACTCGAAGAATTGAGGCATTCTTTCAGAAGTGCACTTAAAACTCTGTGTTTACATACTATTTTGAATGGTTGTGCGAAATTATTATTCACATTCAGAGTAGAGCTTATGATTATAATTTGAAAAGAAATTGTTATTTTCCCTAGACTTGTGATTATGCATTGCCAGAGGCCAATCTATGATATTTGAGACATTAGTTGCTGATTTTCTCTTCATACTTGGATTGAGAGCTTTGTATGAATATGAACTGCCCATGTGAGCTCCTGGATGTTTTTCTAGATGGAATTAATACAATGGCCATTTTGATTTGATTGGATAATTATAATATGCCTTTATTAACATAATGATCCATCATGAGCATCCAGAACTTGAAAGTAGAATGAATTCCTTGTAAAATGAGGTTCATATAGAACTCTAAGACGTTCATGTATCCCATTAATTCATTCAACAATGCCTTCTAAAGATATTCTGGACTGGATGCTGCCAACTCTGTTTCACCTTCGTTACTTTTTGTTCTATCTTGCATTTCTCCATGGAATACTCGACCTTCCGGGACAATAAAGAAAGCTTGTAGCCATCATTAAATTACTTATGTAAGCGCTTGCCTAGATGTGGTGTTTATCTCTCAAAGGGATGGTCAAGACTAAGTTGAACTTTTGTAAGGCTAAAAGAGCCAAATGTTTTAATTGTTTTCTTATTTGATGAATGATTGCCTGATTTAAGTCTTCCTAATGCAGATTAAAATGTTGTAAATTTCGCAAATGTCACTTAAACAACTCCACTTCATCAATGACTAATGAATAAAAAATGGTCTTGTTATGCTTTTATCTGTTCAAAGTAAAATCTACCAAAGAAGGCAGGTTGTTCATTCATACTCATGCTGCTGATTATAAGATACAGGCTTTTGTGATCTTTCTGAAAAGATCTCATGGCGTAGAAGCCAAACTGCAGTATTCCCCTTGCATGAAACCTATTGTGTAAGATCATCTTTATGTGCTTGCTCTAAGAAATAAGCATAACGGGATTAACGAAGTAGCCTTTGAGCAAAAACAAACAAAGAGTGAATATATTGATGCTTGTAACCAGGGAACTAGACACTCTACTTGGGTTTTTATTTGTACATACTCGCAGAAACTGCCCTCACTGTCTATTTGTGTCCTTTCTGAATAAGGTGACACAATTGTAGAAAGTCTAGACAATGTAAATTATCTTTTGCATGATTTTACTTTCCTATTAAGGATTTATCTGAATTTATCAAATTAGTGAACTCAAATAAATTCAAAATCTAACACACAAACTCTAAGGTGAAAAGGGGCTTGAAAATGATGAGACTACTGAAGCTGAATCATCTCCTGGATGAAAAGCAAAGCGACTACGGGAGAGGATCTTTCTGTGGTCTTCTTTCTTGGATTTCTTTAAAAAAGAAATGCTTTGCTGTGGTGTGTTGATGGGAGTTGATCCCAGCTGTTGTATACCCAAAGAAGACTTTTTATTCACAGGTGTAGCATTGTTGAACCCTCCATTCAGGCTTCTATCCGAAAGACGTTTGCTGCTGGTGCTTGGCCTTAGGACAAAGAGATTCTCTTGCCCAACCGGCACCTGATTCTGCACTTTCTTCATTTCCTGAAAGAACAACATTACATCTTGTAAAAGGAGGTAATGATTAAGTTTTGAGGTACACATTGTTCATTTATTTTATGTGAATGTTGGATACATTGGAACATTTCCAATGTATCTTGGATTTGAGATTTTGTTGTTGTTGAAAAGATTGGAAGTTAAATAGTGTACATAGAAGCTGAGAAAAGTGAAACTGTGAATAACAAAGGAAATTCTTTATATGGTTGTGGTGCTTACCCGTTGTCTTTGTTTCTCTTCATCTCTTTCTTTCCTTAGCAAATTATACTCTTCCAACATTGCAAACAGCGGTACCTGGGGGTCAGGCACTTCTGTTATGTAAGATGTGACTAGGTAATAATTGAATTAACCTATAACTGGATGGCCAAAATGGTTTACTACTTTCATTGCTTTCTCAGAGTTCAATTCTATTGCATTCAGATATCCCGGCAGTTAGAATATGGCCAGGTCACTTTAATTCT
Source organism: Solanum stenotomum (assembly GCF_019186545.1). Classification (NCBI taxonomy): domain Eukaryota; kingdom Viridiplantae; phylum Streptophyta; class Magnoliopsida; order Solanales; family Solanaceae; genus Solanum; species Solanum stenotomum. The sequence goes on from NC_064287.1 coordinate 38,324,415, forward strand.
GTTAGCTAACCTTCATCTAGTTATTCAACATTTGGAAAAGATTTGTATGCATTCCTTATGTCTCTGTTGCAACACCAAATTAAAGGGCAATGTTGTTTATGTCATCTTTTTCCATGACTTGTTGTTGCTGGTCCTCCCTAGTAGCATTTCAGTCTTAAGTTGATGTTGTTTCTATTGATGAACATGTCTTATAAATAGGCGCAGTTAGTAACATCAGTTCTTATTTTCACCCTTTTTCTGAAAATATATTCGATTAAATTCTGCAATCATTTTCATTGCATCACAAGTTTCTGGCCAAATTACTTTGTTATTTCTTTTGAACCCAACATGGTTAATGAGGTCTATAGTTAATTCATTAAGATGCTTATGTTTGATTCTACTTCTGTTACGTTTTCCAATGCTTCTTAGTGATTCTTTTCACATTTAGAAAATGTTAGAAAGCAGGCATACTTTTTGTAGGCCGTTTCTTGGTGTCTACCAAAAAGATTGTTTATATTCTCACCAGATAAAGGACCCCCTACCTCTCTTATTTACGTATGCAAAAAGCGTATATATAATGATGAAGTAGACTAGGATTGAAGATGTTACTGAACTGTCATGGTGTTCTATACTATCAGCATTAGCTTCTGCATGGTCTAAAGGGATGAAAACTTAAAAAAACCATGGATAAATCCAAATCAGTTTCTCTTAACTTCAAATGAATGAATGATAGACATAAGCCCAATACTTCATATGAAACTATGAGTAATTCTTTGTACTAACCAATAAAAGGATTTTATTTGGGGATATGAGTTACTAAGTTCTTACCTCATCGTATAGAAAAGGTTTCTTTCTTTCTTCTTCCCAGCTTTTAGTCTTGGCTATCAGCATATCCACCAAAGCTGCAAATAAAACAAATAAAGAAGGCAACAAAATTAACAAATCCTTGATCCAGAATCTAATCAAGTTTTCACCTTTTACTGGATAACACATAATGGATCTGTCTAACTTGTAGAAGCACAATTTGGTTAATTGATTTAGTCATATTTTCATTCAACAGGTAGTTGTTTAAGTCACAATTATGGCTGCCCATTACTAGGCTGATATTGGTGATGGCAAGCCATTAGCAGAAATATTTTGATACCTGGTATTTTGTTAACCATGACTCTGGCCCGTTCTGCTCTTCTCAAATTCTTGTGAGCACCTCTGCTTACAGAATACCGGTTGTCGTCCTGAAAATATGGATGTTTAAGATGAACAGAGGTGATGAAACAAAGTAAATGGGCTACTGAGTCTCATAGGTGAAGGAACTGACCCTACTATACTCTTCTAACCATAGCTCCTCATCACGAGCTAATATCCATTTTTCTACCTTCTCCATTATAGCCTTCCTGCTAGATGCCTCTTCTTGTGCTTGTGTTATCTGTTTATTCATGCTGGTGAGGAGATCAGCATGGTCAATCTCCCCTTTTGGAGGTTTTGGTCAGTATCAATTTCAAACATAGTATGTCACCTTAATAATTAAAAAATGGAACACTTAAATTGGACCAACCAGAGTTCATTAGTTTCATAATACTTTCCATCTCTAGCCGTGAGGGAATTTCCATGTGGGACCGTTTGCATATCTCCTCAAGATCTATTTGTTTTCTAAGGAAAAGCTCTTTCATCTTGCTTGCTTTTAGCTGATCCAGTCTCCTGACTTCTGTCTCAGCCTTGGAAATTTTAAAAAAATTCAAAATCTCTTACCTCGTAGTACTGGAGGATAAATAATTTGTAATTTTATTATGTCACTGACCTGCTGTATTATGTCCAGAGTAAGGCTTCCAGGAGTGGAGATATCTTTTGATGACAACGATATCAAAGCAGTGACATTGGAGAACCTTGCACGGTCTTTCTGGGGTGTGTCCATGAGATTCCACAAGTTTGTCAATGATTTCCCTAGTTGGTGAAGCTACAAATACACACAGCATAGTGAGGAGAGTAATTTTGCTGATTTTATTGATCGTTTTGCCTGTACTTACAAAACAAATAAAGGACAGAATTTGCCCCACTTGAATTATGTTTCTTTACAATTTGCTTAGTCAGTGGCTTTCGAATACTAAGTCTGCAATTGTCATGAGTTGTTGGCTACATGAACCAAAAAAGAGCATACTTGTTTTTAGATAAGAGAATGTGCAGAGTTGATGAGATTACCTTTTCAAGCCGTGCTTTCTTATCTGCTTCTAATGACCGAACTGTGCTGCCAAGTTTTTCCAATATACTGTCACTAATGTTTTTTGACAGTCCAGATAACTCATTCAGGCTTGGATGAACCTTTGTAATGATCAAAGAAGAATCTGTTCCCAGCATTGCTGCTAAGCTCCGGATCATGCTAATGTAGCTTTCAACCTTTTGAAGTCTCTCGATCTTCGATGCAAGAACAGAGTAGTAAAAGGCAAAAAAGGGAAGAAGATAAAGGGGTAAACAGGAAATTTCAAAACCTTTCAGTTGATGGCATCTTAGCTATAGTGCCAGGCACAAAGGTTGAGTATCTCATTCGTACCTTCTCATTTTGAAGCCGCTGAAGCTCGTTCTGGTACTCTTCTAGTTTTTTTAGTGATAGATCATTCCCATGTACTAAAACATTTGATGACAAATCATTGTACTCTGATTCACCTGCTATCTCAGCAGAAATCTTCTGAATTTGTCCTTGTACAGCTCTGAATTGTTTCTCCCTTTCTTCTTTTCTAATTCGCATTTCTCTCAGAGCAGGTGCAATCGACTCTAGCTGTTCTTTTAGTGTTCCAGTCATCTTTTCTGGCTGCCGAATACAAATTCATTCCTTGTTATGTAAGTTCAATCACTGAGTATCTCTTATGCAAAAGATCCAGTGGTGTGTTTCAATTTTTAAAAAAGAAAAAGCATGTATATCCTCTCAGGTCATTGATCTAACTAACATCCTAGTCATAGTCATGTCATTATGCTAACAGATAGTAATACTATCTGTGTGGGTGCGTGCTCCTCGTTAGGGAAAGAAGGGGAAGGTGATCTGTTGTCTCATTGATGTTTGTTTTTAGACTGGTCCACCTTTCACCATGAGCTTTTGTCAATATATACATTTTCATTCGGATACTTTAGGAACTGATGTCCATTAAGCCAGTAGAGGCAAGCTACATTGCATAGATTTAGAGTTCTTTGGTCATGTTCAGCTCATATACATTTTCATTCATTCCTCTGACTGTACATCTGTCCTCCACTTCTTGTTTATTTGTGTGATTTTAGTTTTATTAGCATTCTTGATTCTGTATCAACTTATGGAAATGAATTCGCAAAATTAAGGTTAGCACAATTACTGAAAACTCACATTCTCTTTAATTTGACAAGAAAATGTTAGTACATGTTACCAGCAGTGGGTAATGGAAAGAATCACGAGGGTCGAAGCTGATACAGTAGCTCTTTTATCTGTGAATTACTCAAATAGTCATAGCACAGAAATATATAGCACGACTTTTAAATATATTTCACTGCTTCAATTTTGCTGATGACATTTTTAGATAGATTCATTACTGTGCTATATATTTGCATGCATGTAGAGGTGATCTCACCCTCTAAGCATCAAAATTTGATTAGCATGCTGGAAAAGGGAATTCAGAAAGTTACCCTTCCGGGGAGTGATCTTTCATCCAGTAACAAAAGGAGATGGGTGAATTCAGCTTCTGAATCTGCCAATTCTTGATGCAGTTGAGCTCTGGATATGTTTGCATTGTCAACCTTCTTTCTGTAAACGTCCAGGCACTCCTGTTCAATGTTCAGTAAGACCTTTTCTCTCTCAAACTGATCATCTCCAACTTCATCCCAAATCATCTGTCTTACCAATAAAAAAAAAAGTTCCTTTAGTCCACAAATGCACTTAGTAACATAATGATGCACACTATAATTAGAGAACATGCCTGTAATTCTTGCAGTAAATATCCGCATGATGTCTCGAGCAATGCTGAACTTCTTATTCCAATTGGCGTTTGAACAGATCCCATATGAAAAGATTAGCTACCAAGTGGAGGGAACTCAACTCTGGAGCTCGTCTTTCTCTGGTAATCAATTAAATTTTTAATGTCCTATAGAATAGATTTATGAGGTAATAAAAAAATGAGACAATGATGAATTGGGATCTTTGAGGTATGAAATAGTTGCTTAAAAGAAAAGGTTGGCCAGGTTAGGTGATGATGAAGCTTTGAGTTCAAGGGTTCCCTATGTTGTTCTATTCTGAAAGTTGTTTGTTATCTTATTTTTTAACTTTAAGAAAACAATATGCATTTATGTCTTTATCTGTCAGATATAGTTTCTCATTCAGTTGCAGAGAACTTAGATTGCACTATGTTTGTTCCTCCTGGAAGCTTTATCCAAACTTCATTCCTAAGCAATCTTTATCCAAAATTTGTAATGTGCTTTATGCAGTGCTGCAGCATATATTCGTCTGTGTTGGAACATGGCTAACACACTTTTTTTTTTAATTAACAGTGGTATATGACCAAGTATACGCGCACTTCAAATATTTCATTATATACATATTACCTCACCAAAATAGGTATTATACTTTGCATGAACACCTTGACTTTTTTATTAGACTTAGTAGCTATTTTAATTAGACTGTTGTTATAGTGTGATTGATTTCCTTCTCTTGGTTAATATCATTTAGAAGTACCTCCAAGCTCTCAGGGGTACTATGACTCTTAAATCAAATTGAGTATTTCACAAGAAGTATTTGAATGGAAAATCACTAACAATAGCAGTTGTATCAAGAAAATTTGACCAAAGTTGTTGATTGTATGTGTTAGAATATATAGAAATATGACTTGTATATATATATCCTATTTGGAGAAACACTGCCATATTGTGTTTATAAATAAGGCTCAGTATTATAATAATGTAGGTAAATAATTCAACAACATTTTTCTTCTTTATTTTTCACATGATATTAGAGAATTAAAGGGAATTAATTGTTCTGCGAATTTTCAACAATTTTAGAAAAAGAAAATTAGGTACTGTGCTATTTTCTAGAAATGTACTTTTCATGCGCCATTAGAAGTGTTAGATTCAACAACGATTAAAGTTCATGCGTCGATGCAGGTTATTTTTCAGTGAGATCTAAATCTTTTAGACAATCAAATTTCTATTTCTTATTGTTTTCAAGTCAAATTTCATAAGATGTTAGATTTGTTTGGATGTGATAAATCTCTTTCCATATTTTCGTGTACAACCCTTCTCGAGAATTTGAATATTGAGTCCCATGATTAATTCAGAATTCTAATCAATCAACTGATTTATTTATGTAAAAAGGAATACAATCAATATTTTTAATACGAACAAGTAAGAAGACATCACTACAAATAGCCTCAGTCACATAGTCTCATACCCTTAGATGATAAATCACTTTTTGTCAAATATTAGTATTTATTTCTTCCGGCTATTATTTTAGCCAATGAAATTCAAACCAAAGCAAAAGGAGTTGTACAACCTAACATGTCCTCTATCAATTTAAATTTTGTTTTTTATGTCCCTAAGTGTCCTTTTAATTTTGCATCAGTCAATCATTTGACTTGTGCATATTATTTTTTGTGAACTCGTTTGCCATATAGGACCGCAATACAAGATAAAAAAAAAAAATTGGTGTAGAATATGAATTACACAACCTTAAATATTTTACTTTTCCTATAACTCTTCCATAACATGTCTAGTTACAAATCTTCTAAACTTAATTCACAAACATTTGGGATATTCAAGTTTGTTCAAACTATAAAAAATGGTGCCTAGTTTGCCTAATATGTCCACATAGTCGTACCAATGTAAAAAACACAGGCACACTATTTTAGTATCTTTTAGCATGGTGTTGAGAATCATGCATGATTTATTTTTTTCTCAGTCCACTATGATATTTGGGATCCTAGAAGATTCAGTTCAACATTAAAATTTTATTATTTTGTTAGCTTCATTAGTGATTATTCAAAATGTATTTCTTCATATATGCTAGCATGGACCATTTGTGAAGCTGTAGTTGCAACTACTTGATCAATAGTAATGTTCATAGCAATGTTAAGTTTGAAGTACCTCAAAGTGCATTCAATTTCAAGATTAAATAGAGTAATATGATTTTCTTGGCTCTGTTTATCGAGAATACACGGAAGATATAACCTGAGAAATAATGATCACTCAATAAAATTTTATAAATAGTAATTTCAAAATCATACTTTACGACAAGTACGTTAAAATTATACCTTTTAAATTGATATAAAACGATCACTTTCAAGCACAGAACCTAATAAAATTGAGGTCTAGTCCCACAAAAAAGCATGGTAAGTAATTATAATTTATGCAAAAACTTACGCTTATAATCACTATTTCAAATGGGGATGTGTTGACAATAATTAAAAAATATTTTTGATTCATGACTATGATACGTTATGTTGCCTCAATAAATGAACTACAATTGAAGTTCCCTGGGTGATGAAATTCAAGCAAGTATGTCACTACTCAACTCATTCAGATGTGTTCAGTGTTCACTATGCACTATTGATGAATCCATTCATCTTCAACGCAATTAGAAAAATTTCACCAGTAAGTCTTTCTGACACTTGAGTGTGTATTCATTGAGCATCATCATAGTTCTATTACTAGATAGTTATTAGATAGGGATCTAAAGGCCTAAATTCCTGTTAATGATATTTTTTATAATCTTAACTTCTTTTGTCAAGTAAATTTTGAATTCCGATAAGTTTCTCAATGTTTACAAACATCAAAAGCAATCTTTACAGAAAAATTATTAATGCACAAAGATCAACACTATATGAAGATATAATGTAAAAAAAATTCATCATCCTCATTTGTGTTTTAGGTTTCACAGCCCTAACTATAAAGTTCAGGTGCAAATAATTAAAAAAAAAATTGTAATAACTTCAGAAGATTAATATCAAGAGAAATAATATAAACCTTGAATTAAGATTCTCTGTTGGCAAGAATTTATGTTGTTTATGTAAAATTAAAAATTCAAAAGGTAAGGACCCTAATAATGATTTATTCTCTTTGTTACGTGGATCGCCAAAAATGATCAATAATCAAAAGGTGATCAACCCTAGAGAAGTCGTCCAAGATTTTATTTTTAGTGGTAGAAAATAACAACTACCCCTAGTTAGACTTGGTCTTTGTCTAGCAAAAATATGTACCTTGAAACCTTAATTCGCATTGTCATCTTCAACGATAGGTTTAAGGTCTGTGATGCTCTATCCAACGCGGAGCATGGGCTCCACGACGTTTAAGTCATCTGTTGGAATGTATGCGTCCACCAGTGACCACGGGACCAGGTCCCTCAGCAGAATAACAGTGCAGAAAGTAAATATCACAATATAAAACAGGCATAAGATTTTTACGTGGAAACCTCCTTACTCAAGGGAGTAAAACCATGACCTATCTCACAGGATTTTCCAAACTGTTTTTACTAATCTTCTCAAGCAAAATTAAAACACAGTTTACACCACAACAATGAGATTAACCTCCTAATCTCACACTAAGTAATACAACGATTACTTAACCGAGCCTAAGCATATACCACACTGCCCACTAAGCTACCTACCTCTAGATAACTTAGACTTCAACTAAGCAGATACAACACTGCCCACTAAATCACCTACCACTAGATGACTTAGAATTTTGACTAAGCAACAACAATGTTGCCCACTAAATTAGTTTACCTTAACTGACTTAGACTTTTGGTAGAACAGAACGAAGATCTAATTCCTTTATAGATTAGGAATAGATTTACAATATAAACACATGAGACACAAAACTCTAAATACAACAAAGACTCTTCAGTACTCCATCTGGTCCCTTGTTGATATGAGCAATGTTCTTCCTTGAAGATGACCTTCTTTTCAAGCTTATGAATTTTCAGAGAAAATCCAAGTTTTTGTTTGCCAAATCTTAAGTTTGTGTTTTGTTGGAAGAGACTATATTAAAATGAACACAAACTCCTTGGGACTGCCCATTGGCTGAGAACCTGCCTCTCTGGAAGGACATGCACCTATCACATCAGAAGTGGCAGTTTTTCTGACAGCTGTCTTGTCGTCCTTTCACATACACAATCTTGCAGGGACCAGGTCTCTTGCAAACTTTTCTTGGTGAGTTCTTGAGAAGACTTGTTGGCTCTCTCTCCTTTTGAATGAATGACTTAATTTGTTGTTTGTCATGTTGACTAAGTCAACCATAAAGAGTTATTGACCGTTGGACAAACAACTACGTCCATTCTGATTGGTGTAGTACGCTGACGCCTCACCAACCTTTGACACGACCGCTTTACAGCTGTACCCTATTATAGATCTGGACGAGAGAGCTCAGCCAAGGACCAGGTCCCTGCATTTGTGAGACACTGAAACAGTTAGTCTCGTCTGCTCTTCCTCTTGGTGCAGTACACTGCGCTTTTCACCTACCACCTGACATGACAACCTTATAGCTGTACCCCATTTGAATTTGGATGAGAGCACTCTGCCAATGACCAGGTTCCTGCATTTGTGAGGATCATCAAAACACCTAGAATATAACATTTTCCCCCCTTTTTGATGATTACACACAAATATTTCTCACACTGAATTTATTCATTCATTTCACTATTAGCAGTCCCAATAACAAGGATCTCATTGTTAGATCCCTAAGTTTGTTAAATCATCAAAACTTCATATCAACTTTGAAATAACACCATCATATAGGCATGTAATTTACACCTTCTCCAAAGTTTGGTGACAGTTGGCTCATGCTTATTGCGCACAACACATACTTTCTTTTTACATTGCCTTAATTATTTTTTCTATTCAAAATGCTTTGATTTGGATTTTTAAAATTATTTTGGATTGATTCTTGTTGTATTTTGACTTGAAATATGTCTTATCATATATATATTAGCTTACCACAATAATTATGCTCAAAATACATGAATATAAGTGAATTTATTCTCGAAATATGAACATGAGTAAAATACAATACTTGGATGTATACGCGGTTTAACCTTCGTATGTAGGCTCTGTACTAACAATTTCTCTGAAGTTTTTCACGATTGAAGATGCCCCCTGTCAAATGATTTGCAATATAACTGTAAATAATCTAAAATCTGATCATTTATTGTGTTTTCTGCTTTTTGATCATTTAGACATCAAAATAATTAACTAACATAAAAATACAAAAAAAACATAGTGAAACAAGTCAAAGAATATTCATAACTCTAAGAAAATGACATATAATATATGATATTTTCTAGGCACATCAAATTGTACTACGGGTTAGCCTGTAACTCATCATTGCTATTTGTTTTAGTGATGACTTCTCAAAACGTGAACATGAAATGCATTTTTGAGAATCACTACATCAATTAATAAAACAAAATTCCCTTGACGAAATCATTGCCCAGGCAACAATTTTAATTAATTATTTTAAAAAAAAAAGAAATCGCTGTTCGGGCAACAATTTTCTCAAGGAAATTTTATTGTTTGACGGCGTTAATGAGGTTAAAAGTGAGCAGAGTTATCACTGATGGGGCATCAATTTGTCCGATTTGTTACTAAAGAAAACAGTGGTCTTTTATGCATTTTGGAAGAAAAGAGTAGCCCTTTTGGCTTCGAACTCCCATTTATGATAGATAGAAGATATATTTGTCCTTTTTCCTTTTTAAAAAATATAAATCCAAACGAGACCAAAAAATATATTAATTTAATTAATCAATTTAGTTCAATTTTCAATTTGAATTGATTTTTAGATAAACCTTGAACAGTCCTATCCTATCCATTTGTACTACTGCAATGCAATACGATCACTAATCAATATCTCAAAATAAGATACTTATTTTTTGCTATTTTCCCCAATAGGATGCCCTGCAACACTTACCAAAACAATTATTAGTGAGTTTCCAACCCAACACCAAGGGAAGTAAAACTTATTTGTTCAACATCCATTTGCCCGCTCGTTAGGAAACAATATTCAATCGAAAAAGATGATAGAACTCCAATATAGGGCTTCGTAATATCCTGAAAGGGGTACGATCAGCAACTTCCAGACACGAATAAAGGGTACCGACTATCACTTTTGAATACCCGGCAAAATAGCATTGCCAAATAATCACAGAAAACATAGATGGAAAAAATTGAGGCAGAAGGAAATGCATATCACCTTTTTTATCAAATGTACTGCACTACGTCGTTGTGAGAGCTTCCAAAGCATTGAGACACAGCGCCAGCCAGAACATTTGTTATCTACAACATCTAGGCAATCCCGTCGATCACTCTCAGCTTATGAACAAGATGTTACAGTAAAGTCACTATTTACAAGCCAAGAAGGATTCAGGTGTAAAGGATGCATGCATGCCTACTGAAAATTTTCAGAATCTTTTCAACCGTTTAGCTTTTTCTATTTATTTTCTTCCCTCAATGCTCTTAGAATAGGATTGTCATCCTCTAGTGTATCGTCTTCGTCATCGAGTTCATCTAGTAATGACTGGTTCACTCTTTTACGAGATTGTCTCCTATATTTCTTGGGCTCCAGCCGCGGTTCTGCTTGCACAACTCCCTTGTCTCCTACTTTGCACCTGCAAGATGTTTTACATAAATATTTATGTTTCTTTAGGAAGGGGGGTTAGAATGATTTGCATCACCTCGCAGATGAAATATACTTGCTATTTCAGGCAAATGGATTAACAATAGGATTATAGAAAATAAAATAAACGATTGAGTAGGGAAATGGAGCACAAAAAAACCATAATAGTAGGCTAGTCACTAAATTACAATACTTAAGTTTTACAGTACTGATGGACAAGAGGTACCTTTCCATGAATCAAGTGTTCAAGTACTCTGATGAAAACAAGTTCCCTTACATGAATAAGGAAATGCCGAACAACAACAAGTTTAAGCTACCAGCACAAATTTTGCCGAGGAAAATGTCCTTTTATTTACCATCTTTGATTTGTGAAGAAATGTAATCCTTCTCATTGGATTATGTGGTGTAATAATTAAAGCATATGGAATCTCAGTGTCCAGAAAATAATAATCTCAAGAAAGTGTAAATCAGCACTTCATTCTAAAAGTAACATCAGCAAAAATACAAATATTAAAACAGCAGGAGATTCAAGGATGGCAACACACTTTAAGAGTTTTCAGTGTGAGTTTCCTTTAATGGAAAAGCTTTACAAACGCCAATGCCGAATTTAAGCAACCCGCTATAAGAATACTTGGTCATCAAACATACACAGAAAATTTTATATCTCACATTCAATACTATAATTTAAAAAAGATATATAACATACTTTAAAGAACTCAGAAACACAAAGAACCTGATTACCATACATCTCTTGTACTTGACCGACTCATAGTGTTATTATCTCCGACTTCTTACTTTGTGCAGAAATTTTTAAGTTATACCTTTAGTTGTGTACAAGTGAATTGATAAATATCTCATCAAAGTATAAAGGCATTCCGAACGTACCTAACATCACTTTCTCGTTTAGTTCCAATGGTCCTCAACTGAAACTCCTCCCTGATCTTAATTTCGTCAAGCAACTGAAGATAATATGGGTATCTTTCCCAATCACCTTTTATAAGGCACCCCGGTTCACCAAGATGCAAGCAATTATTGAATGCACACTTTGCAGGTTCATTATCTTTAAGCACTTTGCGGATCTGAATCCATAGTAATAAGATTGGAAGTTACTCATGAGATCCACATAGATAGATTGATTCAGATATTGTTCAACAAATAAACAAAATTTAGAGACGAAGCAGCGCCATCAGGACAGACCTCCGGAAAATGATGTGCAAGAGAATTCTTTGTCACTTTAAGCAAACTAGGCTGGTTAAATCCTGGAGTATCAGCAAGATACCCCCCATCAGGCAATGGAAGCAAAGACACGTGCCTCGTCGTATGTTTTCCTCTGCCACTTCTTACTGACACTTCCCCCACACGTTGCTCGTCATACCACTTGCTCCCTAGAATCTGCTATCATAATAAAGAAAAGGAAACACTAAACCACAGGATTCTAAACAAAATAATGTTATACATAATATAAAATGATGAAAAATGACAAACGCACAGGATCAAACGAGTTTTGCTCTTCGACTGCACCAAGAATGTGCTTATTGCCTCTCAAAGCATTGATCAGGCTGGATTTCCCCACGCCACTTGGACCAACAATGACAGATGTTTGTTCTCTCATAATAAACTGGAGTGTATCAAGTCCACGCTTGGAATCAACACTGCAAAAGATTGGTTCATAGGCCCAACTACGAAGCCTAGATTTCCATGCTTTTATTTCCTGCAGAAGTTGATCACTGGCTTTCAGCGTCTAGAGAAATGACCACAAAATATAAACAGGAAGGAGGAAAGTAGTATCAAAACTGAAGCACATAAAGAAGTTGTCAATAGTGCTTAGATGTTACATGATTTTCTCAGTCAAAACACATTTTCATAAATAGACAATCCAGAATCCTCCTTGTGTGTTCTAGTTTTTTTTTAAAAATAAAAAAATGATACTGTTAAAATTGTGTGTTCTATTCTTTTGCTTCTCTCTTTTGTCAGTTTGAGTTCACTCTTTGAAAATATAACAATCTGATATTGTATTTTTCACCTCACATCCTAGCCCATTACAAAGGTAATACAAAAGCAAAGACATGTGTATCCCATTCTAAGAAATGGTATATAAATCTAACGTCAAGCATTGCAACTAGTACTTAAGAAAATAAAAAAAGAAATGACAACAGACATGTACAAGGATGCATAAACAAATTAACAAGTAATCACTCACTAGGATCATCCCAAGGCATAGTGATGTGCTGATAAAGGACCTGAACTGTGAAATGGCAACACATAATTCATTTAACCAAACCAAACAAGTTCGGGATTGAGATGCAGTTAGTGGCAGAGCTACCCTATTGAGAGGGGGGCTCACGGGCACCCGCTAACCTCAGAAATTTCTTTGTATAAATCTGTATATACCATGAAAGAATGATCATATATCAAACCAGAACCTCTGAAGCACAAAAGCTAAATCGGCATGCTGGTGGCCCTCAACTGTGCCCCTTTACTCAGTTACTTGGGATCAATCTTAAGCTACAACATTCCATAATGTATTCTTTTTTATTTGGAGATTAACGTATGCCTTACTGTTATAAGGGCAAGGCCATAATCTTTTGACCTTTTCTACTAGGTCAATCTTAAATTGAAAATTCAATATTATAGAGAAAACTGTATATTTGGTCTCCAAATTAATGAAAATTTTGATTTTGGTCCTTGTGATGTATAATTCAACACATTTAACTTTCAATGAATCAAAATGTGTGTTTTTGGACATGGATGTAGGAAATATGCTATATTTGAACTATTTTTGAAAGTATATTACCCTCAAATATGATGATATTAGCATTAAGTAGGAATAAGTAGCGTTAAATCTCCTCTCTTTTTTCAGTTAGTCCTTTTCTAGATGGTTGGAGTATATTGTGACGGCATTTTGTTTATGTTGTTATTTATTAAAATAAAAAATGACTACGTCCATGGAAGCACGGGTGATTTTTTGCCGCAATATTGGTGCCCCCTCCACGCTCAAATCCTGGAGGTAGCTGATTGATATAACAATATGCTCATCTAACCTGTAGGTTACTATTCATCTACTAGTGGCAAATCAAAATTACTAGCAAGCAACTCAATTTATCCAAGTAATAAGTACTTGCCAACTAATCAAATGCTTGAATACATGTGGAGTGAATATCAGTGTTTGTGTAATTCTAACCTCTTGAGAAACAAGTTCTGATTTATTCAAGGCAAGAGTGAGAGGAATTCCGGTTGATTCAGCTTCTACGAGGAACCTAGTGAGTGAGAATGGCTCAATTTTTGGCTGATCCATAGAGAACAACACTAGCAAATGATCCACATTAGCTACAGGAGGATCCAAAATCTCTGTCTTCCTCTGAAACACATTCTCAATAGCTCCGCGTTTATCCACCCAATCAATTGAACCTACCAAAACCTTATCCCCAACCAAAACTCTCCTCTTAATCTTCTTCAACACAGCCTTCACCACACATAACAACTCAACTCCGATTTCCCCCGAACCCTTACTGAAGCTTCCAGAAGGATCCACAGAAGTTTCTGGAGGAATATGTTGGACTATAACGCGCATGAAATTCGCTTGTGCAGAGGCCACAGTTCCTACGGCTTGGTCGTGAGAGAGTTGAGGCTTGTCTTCCAGAGAAAGAATCGGTGCCAGAGTAGAGAAATGTTTATTGATAGTTTCACGAGCTTTGAGGAGATTTTTATTCGGTTGTTGGAGCTTCCTTGAGACATTGTTAGGGTTTTGGTGACGGCCGGCGGCGACGATGAAGGCGGAGAAGAAGCGATGGCGAGTGGCGGAGACGGTGAAAGGAAGCCGAAGAAGTGAAAACGAAGCAATCTTCATTTGTGTAGAAGGAAGAGTGAAGTGTTAGCAGAAAGAAGTTTTGTAGTGAAGCTCTGGAGAGTAGCTGGGTAGAATCCAGTGTGTTTAGACACACACCAACTATGCAGGTTTAATTTGGACACAAAAATGTGATTTTTTTTGGGTAACTAATTTGATTTTATTACCAAAGTGGAAGTTAAAGAGCATAAGAAACATGTAAAGGGTCACAATTACAACATGTAAAGGGCTAACTTATAATCTCCTAAGAATAATAGATAAGTGCATTTAGCTTTGATCTCGCAAGAGTGCTTCAGAATATCTTTGTTTCATCTGGAACATACTAGTATTCCTCTCTTTCCATATTGAATACGAGCAGTATGCTAGGGACAATCTATATAAGCTTGCATGTGATGATTTGCCTTTTGGATAAACAATTGCACAACTTAGTTCATCCTTCCAATCCATTCAGCATCTCTGGATGTTCATCCATTGTAGCACCTTGTCCCATATTGCAGCAAAAAAAAAAGGGCATTCGAAGAAAATGTGATGCAGAGTCTCGTCTACATTGGTACATAACACACATGAGGTATAAGTAATTAGGGTTGGACATTCGGTAATTCAATTCGGATTCAATTTTTTTTTTAATTTTTGGTTTTTGAAATTATTGTACCGAACACCGAACCAAATTAATTCAGTTCATTTCATTTTAAAAAAATTCAGTTTGGTTTGTTATAATTCGGTTCGGTTTATTAAATTCAGCTTTTTGTTATGGGCCTGCTTAGTGGGTTTTTTTAAAACTTCAATTTTTTACAATTTTTTGGTTTGATTTTTCAGCTTAAATGAGCGAAAAAGATTGATTTCCCACACTTAAGCGAAAATCAAACAAACAAAAAAGAAAACTAAAGAAGAAAACAAAAAATGATCAAATATAGATCGAATAACTGGAGGGTGGTCGTCGCGGTTGAAATCAATGGTTGTCGGTCACCTATCGCTGGTCGCGACACTACTGCGGAACTTGAACCGAAATAGTAACTTGTAAAGTTGGAAAAGAAGTAGAAGCTATTAGCGAAAACCTACCAAAAGTTGGAAGAGAAGCAAAAGCTTGGAAAGTGCGACGGAAATTGATGTCACGATCCGGGCCTACATCCTAGACATGGGCGACATTCGAGAACCATTACTGGCCCCAATCGAACCCTCATCATGGTTGACTACAAGCGGAAGACTAACTCATGCATACACAAACATCAAACTAAAAGAAATGTTAAATCAATAGTGTAATAAATCTCAAAACTCTCTAAATATACTGAGTATGAAATATAAGTTTTAAATAAAACATCTGAAACTGAAAGACTCTCTAAAATTGTCTATCTATGAATCCTCTACTGTACAAAGATGAGTGTTGGGACAAGACTCACGACGCCTCAAGAGAACTACTACTAACAACCCATAAAATCGAAGTCCTCTGGAAGCAAGAACGTTTCACTCAAAAGCTGACGAGCGGATGAAGTGATCGCAACAAACTCTTGCTGAGGATCCCAAGAATTTGTATATACATCATTAAAGATGCAGGTCGAATGACATCAGTACATTGAATGTACGAGTATGTAATATAGTTGTGTTGAAACCCAATTTTGGCCCTCCACTATTAAATTAATTTTCAAGCTTCTTAAATTTCAAACAACTTGAAGTAATTATTTTGAATAATAAAAAAAATTACTTTTGAAATCATTTTCAATGCAATTTCCCATTTTTCTATAAAATATATCTCTATATACTTAAAATATATAGATTTATATAATTTTCAATTTTTGAATAAATATTTAGAAAATCATTTTACTGAAAAATAGAGTTTTAATTAAATACTCATCTTATTTCCTTTAAAACTGATTAGTTCACAATTTAACTAAGAACTTTCTTTTCGAAACAATTATTTTGTGTTGTTAAAAGTTAAGAAGATTGAGCAATTAGTTGAGTTTATAATTCGTTTCGTTCCCGTTTTATCAATTTAAATTCGATGGATATATAAATCAAAGGACTTGTTCCCTTTGAAACCATCTTAATGGACTTAATTCACTCCAAATTTGGACCATCAAATAGCCTTTAACCAAACATTTTGTAGCGACCCGACCCATTCTTAAGCCCAGAATCCTCCATGCTCTTCTCCTCCTCATTCTCAATACAGAGATGCGAGAACAAAACAAACCAAAGAACGAACTTATTCCCAAATTTTCCGCTTTAAATTTCCCCTTTTTTACTTCATATTCGTACAATCTGCGTGCTTAGCACGAGCCTAAAGACATGCGGAGCTTCCGGAGGCAACCATGGTGTGGTCCATTCCAATTTCCTTTTTCTTTTCATTTTCATTTCAAATTCGTACACTCTCCAGCTCATACACCTTATCCACTGCGAAAATTGGAGATTTCGGCCTCTCCCACATCATTTCTCAAACGATTTTCAATTTGCAACAGTCCCATATCGAGATTTCTTCTATTTTGGGATTTATTTTGGTTTCTATATAAACCAACCCCATTTACTATTCAAATGGACGGTTTTTGGAGATTGAGAGTACCCATAAAGGGTTTGGAAATTCTCATCTCAATAGTTTAATGTTTTGTGGCTTTTGTGGTCGTTTGAGTTGAAAGAGGTGGTGGAACCGTCTCCGTCAAACTCGTCGTCCGGTTCGCTGCCCACAACCAGGTAATCTTCTCTTTATTTCAACATTTATGTTGGCTCTTAATTATGTCTTGTTCATTGAAATGTGTTTGGCATTAGCTGTTTAAGTATTTTTCTAATAGCTTAAAAAAAAAAGCAAAATTGATCATCTTTGAACTCGGTTAATTTATATGTAAGATAGTCATGCCTTAATTTCAGCATTTGCGATTGTCTTGGGATAAGTTTAATTAGTGTTGAATGGAGTTAGAGTTGTGATTTTCGTGTTCAAGCATTCCTAGCTGTTAGGTTGGAGTCTGTAACTTGTATTCATTTTGATTTGGAAAAGCTTTTGAAGTATCTAGTTTATCTTGATTGATTCACCTATCTAAGTGGTAACGAAAATCTGAAATATGGAGTTTAGTTTTATCAGTTTTAAGGTTTTCATCTTTTGTTTTTTTTTTTTCTTTGAAGCCTGTATTCGTTGCTGAAATGCCATCTATGTCTGTCCATTTTGTAAAATCTGTTGGTGTGATTTGTCAAATAACAGACCATTGGCTTTCAATGTCAATCGAGAGCCTGTTTGAGTGAGAAATTGCTTACCTTGGGGCTGCTCTTTAGCACTCTCCAAAGAGTTAGGTTGGGATAGATGAAAGCTCATATCATAGCTTTTATATGTCCTAAAATTTATTAGATTACTCTACTTAGATCTTTGTTTAAATCCTCTAAGTTATTTTATATCTCCTTGCTTTTTCTTGTTTGTCTTTCGTATATGCTAAATGAATTGGCTTAAAACTTTGATTAAGTTGAGTCTAAAGTTGTTTATCTTTAAACTATACTTGAATTTGTTTCGAACTCCTTTTTGGTTTGATCAAAGGTTGTGTTTAAGTAGGAGTAGGAAACCTCTGTTTAGTTGTTGTCATATTTAAGTTGTGGCTGCCTATTGTTGTTAAGTGCCTCCATCTTGGACAGGTTATTTTATACACTGATTCTGAATTGCTTATGAAATTATGTGATGTTTAAATAATTTTGACATTATTATAAATATGTTCTCGTGTTTATTTACTGATTTTAGGTGCAAATATACTAGTCTTTTCTTTACTGTTTGTAGTTAATCTAACCTCAACTGCCGTAAATCTTCAAGTGCTACCCTCGATTGCCCTTAGATGTTCTTTGCTGTAATTCTGGTTCAGTAACTCTAGATAGAGTTCTGCTTGCTTTTGATAGTTTTTTCTTCATTGCTGTGTTTGAATATGGCAATTTGTGTCATGTCTTAAATTAATTCATGTTGACATCAACTTGTTTCTTTAAGCAGTAAGTCCATGTTTACTTGATATCGTTCTTTTCTCTAATTTATATTTACTCTATCTTTGTTTTTTCTGTGATCGATAGTAGTATATGGTTAAGTTTGGTATAATTTCAAACATGATAAACATGTCATTTAGAGTTTTGAGCTCACATGACATTGTTTGTTTTAAGCTCAAGTTGATATCATCCAAATGTTGTTTTTAATCTTTTTCCCTTTTTTTCTTGGCATGACCTCTCCCATTTGAGTCAATTGGACTCCTACTCTTGCATACTCCTCTCCTCGAGTCAACCTCCTTTAAGCCAATTGAAAGGAGGTTAATATTACTGGGATAAAACCCAAGAGCCAGCCACTACAGCAGCCTTGAAAGGCTGAAAAACGAGAAGCGAAAATTGGGTTAAAAACCCAAAATCAAAAGCAACAATAGGGGCACAAAAGAGCTGAAATGAGAGGGTTTTGGGTTCAAATTGTCCGCAATTAGTTTACTTGGTTTTTGCACCAGTTTCAGCAGTCTCAAAAGGCTGGAAATAACATTTTTTGGACTTAAAAATGTTCGAAAATAGCACCAGCACCAGCAAATAAGAAGCAACAAGTGGACTTAAAATTGTCCAAGTTCTATTCGTCCTTTTATTCTTCTTATATTGTGATTTTGTGATAGTTGCTGTTAATTTCTAACATTTATTTTTTAATTTAGAAGAATCCTTGGGAGAGATATTTTTTATTTTGTTATTCAAGTTTTCAAATCCCAAAATCCATTTGAAGTTAGGTAATTTAGTGCCCGTTTGGATGACTTTTAAGTTGGTTAAACTGACTTAAAAGTCAGTTTTTGACTTGTGAGAGTGTTTGACAATCATAAGAACAATTTAAAATAAGTCAAAAGTGACTTAAAATAAGTCAAAAGTTAAAAGTAGGGTGATCCCTGTTTTTTTTTTTTTTAACTTAAAAGTCATTCTACTTTGACAAAATATATTACTTTTTTACCCTCAATTCTTTTAAACTATTCCCAAATTCTTTCATGTGATCTATTCAAATTATATATTTTTGAAATTTAAAATAAGTTGCACATTTAAATTAACTTAAATATTAAGTTATTGAAATTGAATTAAAATATAAATTGATTTTTAAAAATTTTTCTTAGAAATAAAAACCTTAGATTAATCAACTTTTTATTATGTTAGTAGTTTTAAGGGTATTTCAGACATTTTGATAAAACAAAGTGTTTAACAATACTTATTTGCCAAACACATCAACAACCTTTTTTCAACCGCAATACTTTTATCCAAATACATAACTACTTATTTTTAAAATAACTTTCAACACTTTAAAAAGTTACTTTTTAAAAATCAATCCAAACGGGCTCTTAAGCTAATAGAATGACTTAAAGAACCTTTAATGTTCTTTTATAGTTATTGAAAAACTTTGAATTCATGTTTATGAGTTTGAACTAACTATTTAGTTCAAATTTTTGAATAGGATAAAATTGTTAAGTTTCTTATGATAAATTAGTTGTCCTTTAATTTAACTTAGTACTTTGTATGAATGACTTAAGGATTTTTAATATCCTTTCATAGTTGTTAAGCAATGTCCTTTAATCCATGTTTATGAGTTTTAATTAATTGTATGGTTAAAAACATAATTATGGATAAAAGTTTTAAGTTAAAATTATTCTTGATATTTTTATAAGTAATCATTTTTTATAAAATTAGCCAACCTTTTAAATTCGTCGGTCAATCGCGTGATAGCAAATTCTCTAAGATGCCTAAACCCTTTCTTAGAAAATTATTTGAACCCTTACCGGACTCTGGTTTTATTTAAAATGTTTTCTCAAATATTCCCTTCTTAAATGATTTTCTTAATTTTTCCTAAAATTTAAGTGACGACTTCCAAATTATAAATTTTTCCAAAACTTAACAAAAATTGCCAAAGTTGTGAAAATAGTTTCGAAATCTTATGTCACGCCCCGAGCCTACACCCTGGGCGAGACCGGCACCCGGAGACTATTTCTGGCCCCAAGCCCCAAGCGAACCCTTGGCCTGACTTTCTTAACTCAGCGGAAACCTAACCCAACAAAATAACTCAATGCAAATGCAAAGTTACAAAACAACTTAACTTATAAAATCTGGCCACAAAGACAACTCAAATCTCAAAATAGAATATTTACATATATACATAGATGACAGACTCAAAACTAACTGACTAACTGTCTATGAAACCTCTAAAATACTGAGATAGATGTTGGGACAGACCCCGCAACACCCTAATAAAACAAAACTAAGAACACAAAATAATTGAGTCATCTGGAATGCAAGGAGGCTCACCACTAACTCTGGAGTGCTCAGCTGGATCAACTGCGTACTGGATGCTGATCCTGGGTACCTACGTCTGCATCATAATATGATGCAGGCCAACTGACATCAGTACATGGAATGTACGAGTATGCGAGTTGAAAAACTAAACCACAACTTAAGCTTGAAAAGAGTAGAAAAAAACTCTTACCCTGGCTCTGTTCGACTCATGAATAACTGAACTCAATATATAAAGCAATAAGACACATGCAATATATAAGACTTGTAAAACAGTATAAACAACTTAGCTTGTTAATGATAAAACAATAACAACTCAACTTTACTTATATAAAAGTAATATAACTTATGTGGGAGGTTCTTTAACCGACAACCACCACTATGAGCCCTAGTGATGATACAACGTTTTACCTCAAATTGTCCAAGGACCATCCTATACCTTGCCGTGATATAGGAAGCTAACTTTACTAAGTAGATCCACTGGCTTAACTTTTGTGATCATCTAAAAAGTATGACCCGAGAAATCCCATGTTGGCTCATGGTTCTCATGGAGAGTTGAGTTAATATAAACTCGTGTCCCCAATTCGGTGCTCAATACTACTCCCAAAAATACTTTGGCTCATAAGTGTCTTTAAACACATCTTTCTTTAGTTGAGATAATTACTCAAAACTTAGCCCAAAGGCTCTTTTGGAAAACATGTTTCCTCTCTTACTCAAATGTAAAAACATTTATAAACTTCTTTTGGAATACTTAGTTCCGTAATAGCTTTTGAGAAATGAACTCGACTTTAAACTCTTGACTTAACTTGGAACTCTACATTCTTTACTTAACGTGAAACTTGAGACTCTTTACTTAGCTTGAAACTCTTTACTTTTTACTCGACTTGAAACTTGAACCTTAAAATGAAGTTAAAACGTTCAGTATAGACTCTTGAACAACTTTGAAAACTTGCTTTGACTGACTTAACTTCTAAGCTTGGCTCTAACTTCACTTGACTTCTAACTTCACTTGACTTAGAAACTAACTCTCCTTGAATCGGATTATGAATTCAAGGTGTTTGATCACATGTTATGGATGAGTTTGGGATGTTAAGATGTACCTTAAAGTATTGGAAACAACTATAAAACATAAGTACTTTACCAAGGAACATGTATGAAAAAGTGGGGAATGAAGGTAACGGGAAAGATTGATGTCCTTGGCGCTCTAAAAGGTGCGGGGTGCCAGCCCTCAAACTTCAGAAGGGCCTACTGGGGGTTCTGCCCCAAGGGGAAAGTTCAGCGTCCCTTTTTGGGGTGCGCTGGCTGGCGCGACAGCCCAGCCCTTTTCCCCCAAAAATTTGACTTTTTTCCCTTGTTTCTTTCCAACTCTAAACCCTCTCAACCTCAAAGGTTCCAACAACAAAATCACAACCAAATCATGTCCCAAATCAACAAGGAACTTCAACACCACAATCAACAACACAACCAACAACTTCAACAACACTACCAATCTTTTTTTGAAAATAAAATGAATTTGGAATGTGGGGGAAAGGACCAACCCTAACACTAAGGATCATAAAATCTCTCAACATACAAGAGATTCAACTAAAAAACACAACCAAATTATGTCCCAAATCAACAAGGGACTTCAACAACACAATTAACAATATCAACAACACAACCAACAACTCCAAACAACACAACCAATCTTTTCTCAATAATAAAACGAGTTTGGTGTGTGGGGGAAAGAATCAACCCATCACTATGAACTCACATACCTAGTATGGATCACCCTGACGATATCCACGATGATCTCCTTGCTTGATCTTCCCTTTTTCCTCTTCTTCTTCTTCTCTTCTTTCTCTCTTATCTCCCAAGCCCTAACTCTCACTCTTTTAAAATGAGACAAACTGATCTAAAAATCAGTCTAACACAACAATATAACCAAAAGAATTGGTTAGGGAAAAGACAAAAATAACCTTAAAATTTTCGGACGAATTTCTCTGCCAACTGCCCAACTTCCAAAGGGCATAACTCCCTCATACGAACTCGAAATCGAGCAAACTCGGTGGTGTTGGAAAGATCATTCCACAAGCTTCGCAAACATAACTGGAACTACTCCTAACTCATCCTAAGCTAGGAATTATGACTATTCAAAGTTGGCCAAAAACTCACTTTTTCTGACACTTAACCAAATTTTCAGATTCTGAACTTAGCCAAATTTTCAGATTCTAAATTTTTTCAAAAAATGATTATTTCCAATTTCGAGCTTCTTCATATTCATTTTAAATTGTCGAATGTTACATCTTAGTTTTCAAAATCGGGTTGTAACAGATGGCGACTCCGCTGGGGATTCAACTAGGTTCTAACCAAAATGATTTTACCATTTGACTAACTATTATTGTATTATTTGTTACCTTATGCAATTATGTGTTTAAATTTTGAATATTCATTGTCATTGGATTCATGACATTTTCTAATGTATTTATAGACATTTTCTGATGTATTTATAATATATTAAAAACGGTTTATGCATAATCACAACTGGTCTTTTTTATATTAAATCCTTTTCTGGAATGATCGACAATTTATTGGTTCATCATGCATCCAATAGTTGTCGTGAGTTCCAGCCTAAGTTGTCTACTTGAGTTTTTGATCTTTCAAAAGCCACTCCTAGTCAACTAGCGTACAACGAGACCAAATCCCAAATTTAGCGCATTTTGAACTAAGTTGGCCTAACATCCAAGGTGTGTTGGGCCCATTAGAAGATCACTTTGTGTATAATTGACCCCCGATCAATACAAGACGATCATCCACTATTTGTTAAATTTGAAGGATATGTATGTCGATTTGTGCGTACCATTCTCCTTGTGGTAGAGTTTTTATTTTATAAGTAGTTTCTTTGTTAAGTCAAAGGAAGATTCCCTTCATTCGGAAGAAATTTCAAAGTATTAAGAAGTTCGAGAATGAAGATTTCATATGAAAGCTTAGTTTAGTTTATCATTGTGCCCTTGCGTGGGACTGTTATTTATTTTCCTCTCCTTTATTATGTATCCCATTTTGTTTTATTCATAAGGTTTGTGTATATATTTTGAGGCAATGGAACATTTCACAACCGATATACATATCCTTCAAACGTTACGCTTACCTTTGGTTTTAAAAGTCAATGTATGTTAGGAGGCGTTATATATTGTCTGTGTGTTAAATGTTACAACTTTTGTTTCGTTTGTGCTTGTTTGACCTATGCGTTTATATACATATGTTTTGCTTTAAACATAATTGGTCAATTATTTCATTCTAAAGTCTTAGAACGTCATTTAACATATAAACTCAATTTTCAAGCCTTTTAAAATACTTTTTAACTCCATTATCAAAATACGTTCAAAATTACTCAGGTTCTAAGTTTAATAGACCTTTAAAAAATTATTAGGTCATCATTCAAATTCACTTTGACCTCGTTGTTCACTTGAAAATTATTCTCAAAAGGGCTATTCAATTGAACCTTTCAAAAGATCAACATTTGAATTTTTACTCAAATCACATAGTTTTCTTTGTTCAAATTCCTTTCTTTCATTAAAGTTTTAGTTCACAAAAGGATCAATGTTTTTTCCATTTGGTCACCTTTTAGAGTCTCTCCCTCCTCGAATTTTGGACTAATTTATTTTGAGCAAAACAAATGTTATTTGTTTTATATGTTACTTTGGTTGATTATTATGATTAATGGACTAACTATCTTACTTTTTAAGTTTTTTTTTAGAAGGAGCGACTGATTTGTGTTGGTAATCAAAACTTGTTTACTTCACCAAAGCATCCGTTGATAAAACATCCATATTTTACACGGTCTAAGGTCAATGAAATTTTTACAGACTCTTCATTTCTTACTTGGACTACTAAGAGCACTCGTTCAAAATGGATTCCACTATCAACACATCTACTTCATCTGAAATGATCCCTACTTCATCTATCGCGGCCAATCCTAGTGCCTTAGTAGCAACAGAATCAACCATGGAAGTCATTGCTCATCTAGAGCGACAAATTGGTGAACTGAATCTTCTGGTAACACAATACCAAGATACTTCTCAGAACCTACTACCTAATGCTCGCCAAAAAGGGCTCAAAGTGTTTTGCTCATTCATTCAACTCAAGATACTCCTCTTGTGTACACATTTGCACCTCCAAAAGCTCCAACGGTAACACATCATGCTCCACTAGTGTACACTTATGTCACTGCTCCACCTGTTACCAAGGCTCAGGAGTTTCACCGCCAAGATGTTAATCACTATGTTGAAATTGAAAATGATACAAAATCAATTGATGCTGAAATGATAAATAGAAAGATGAAAAGCTTAGAAGATGCTATGAGAGGCCTTCATGGGTTTGAAAGTAGCCAGAGTGTGAGATATGAAGAGTTGTGCACATTCCCTGAAATTGAGCTTCCACTTGGTTACAAGATTCCAAAGTTTGAAAAGTTCAGTGGATCGGGAAATCCTTTCTTCCATTTGAAAATATACTGTGAAAAGTTGATTGACATTGGAAATAACGAAGGGATAAGAATCAAGCTATTCAATCAAAGTCTGACTGGAAAAGCCTTAGAGTGGTACTCAAAGCAAAATGTGACTAAATGGCGTACTTGGAATGATCTAGCGAATGTTTTTGTGGATCACTATAAGTTTAATGTTGAAATCGCTCCAGATAGGATCTTTATTACCAAGCTAAAACTAAAGTCGGTTGAATGCTTTCGAGAATATGTCATTCGTTGGAGGGAGGAAGCTGTTAGGGTGCACCTACCTATGGAGGAATAAAAAATGATCACCTATTTCATTCAAGCTCAAGACTCAGAATACTATGAGCGAATGGTGACAATGGGTGGAAAGACATTCGCTAAAGTTATCAAGGCTGGAGAAATGATTGAAGACGGTCTCAAGACTGGCAGAATAACAAGTTACACCTCATCTCAGTTTGCTAATAGGGGGTATTAAACTGGTTCCTTTGAAAAGAAAAAGGATAAAGAAGTCATGATGTTAACGACTTAGGGAGCTACCTTATATAACCGTCAACCACCTCCAGGCTATCTTAATTCACAATACTATGTTTGCAACAATCAAGCGACATTTTGTTCTCCATGACCAATGCAAAATCCTCGAAACAATACACCTCGTCCCAATTTTGAGAAAAAGCCTCCCTGAGTCTTCACACCATTGTGTGAGACACGACAACTTTTTGAGACATTGAAAGAGGCAAGAATATTGCAACTAGTGGAAGCCAAGACTGTGAATACTTCAGCCGATTGGTATAACCCAAATAAGCGTTGTGCTTATCACTCAGGAGTTATTGGGCACGATGCCGAGAAGTGTATCACTCTCAAGCACAAAATTCAAGATCTGATTGACAACGAGGTGGTAAAACTTGCACATGCTCCACCGAATGTGAACATCAATCCACTACCCAAGCACAAAGAGTAGTCATTGTCGTAACTAGTTGCGAAGAAGAAGCAAATTTTTCTAAAAGTCATACTTTTGGCGTCTTTTAGTCTTGCATTTGAAGTTTATTTTTTTATTTCCATGTAATTGCATTTCTATCTCTTTGTTTCTTTTGTATTCGTTTGTTTGGATTTTATTTGTAAGCGTTTCTCATCTGTAATGAACTACGTCTGACCTGATTCCTGCTCAGCGGGATACGTAGGCGTCACACCGGCTTGGTCATATTCCTCGTAAGTTTTTCATTTCCCTTTATGATGAAAATTGGGGAAGAATTTTGAGAGGATCTCAAAATTTGTTAGAAGGGGAATTTTTCCAACAAATCAGAATCAAAGATCATTTCAGAGTTGCAACTGGGGCAGAATTTTTGAGATTCACTAAAAAATTCAACTAAAAACTACAGAAAGTTCAAAGTTATGTTATGATTTAAGCCGGGACAGAATTTTTGAAGAGGATCCTTAAAAATTCCATCAAACGAGATTTTGAGATCTGACAAGCTTATAAACCAGATGTCAAAAGAGCATCAGGATGGCAAGGCAAAACCAACATAAATCAGTCTCTCAAAACTAAGAATTTTTCTTTGGATGCAGGAACTTAAAGTCACAGGACATCGTTAGATCCATTGTGGCCTCGTCATAGCTCAGATGATTTCTACTCTTACTCATCTTCTAAATGTTTTCCTTTTAATTTATTGTGACTACACATTCTCAATTTTACAGATGAAGTAGCTTGACACAATGACAAAGACCATAAGACGTTATCCAGACCAATATAAGTTGAACAACTTCATCTGAAAATTTATCTTCTAATTTAATAATTTTATCTTTGTTAACTAATTACATTTGAACTCTGCAGGTGTCGTTAGAATCAGAGTCAGAATTTCAAGAGATTCTTCTAAAGTTTTGAAGGATCAAGCGAGACACCCACAGAAAAAGAACGTTGGTCAATCCTTTTCAAATATGCTATTATCAAAGATTTTGCACCAAGGATCCAATCCAACAAGCTTACTCTTATCCTCTATTTTTACGTTGACGAGTTTTGCCCTCTATTATTTATAATCCCTTGACTTTTCTCTGACAAATTTTTCATTCTCTTTGAATTTCGTTAAGCTTCAGGTTCGAACTACGTCAGACCTGATTTTTTGTTCCAGCAAGATACGTAGGCAATCCTATATAAGGATTCGGTCTTCCTACTATTTCAAATTACAGACCTTAGAGGAAACTGGGGCATGTTTTTGAATCAGTCATTCTTCATTTTTTGAATCAGTTAAGCACTCTTGGACTAGAAACATGGGCAACATTTTGAAATAGTTCAAAGTTCTCAAAATCTTCGTTCAAATTCAAGTTTCAGATATTCTTTTTCGAGAAAATTCTCTCTTTAATAAGAGATTCCAGACTAAACATAGGGACTCACTTTATGTGACATCCCTAATTGGCCATTATTACCTTGTTTCAACATTAAAAGTTCTCAAAACATTATTCCAGAATCCCGCGTTCTCTATGGTTACCAGATCATCATGACATGTTCAAAAGTCTTAACATGTGTTAATTCTTGTTATCTGTTAACAAATTCTTTATGAGTGCGGGAACAACCCTTTTTAGACAATCACAGATCTTACCAGCTTCAGAAATTACAAGAGACAAACCACATTACTATGTTATAACCTTACTCCTTATTTTTAAGATTTGTTCTTTATCATTAGGGTATTATTATTGGAGTGTCACTTCCTTCAACGTGATATATTATTATATTGGAGCGTCACGTCCTTCAATGTGACACATTATTATTAGAGCAACACTTCCTTCAACATGATACATTATTATATTGGAGTGTCACTTCCTTCAACGTGACACATTGAATTATTATTGGAGCATCACTCCCTTCAACGTGACACGTTATATTATTGGACCGTCACTTCATTCAACATGAAATATTATATTATTGGAGTGTCACTTCCTTCAACGTGACACACTGAATTATTATTGGAGCGTCACTCCCTTCAACGTGACACGTTATATTATTGGACCGTCACTTCCTTCAATGTGATACGTTAAATTATTATTGGAGTGTCACTTCCTTCAACGTGACACATTATATTATTGGAGTGCCGCTTCCTTCAACGTGACACGTTATATTATTGGAGTGCCACTTCCTTCAACGTGACATATTATATTATTGGAGCGTCACTTCCTTCAATGTGATACGTTAAATTAGTATTGGAACATCACTTCCTTCAACGTGACATATTATATTATTGGAGCGTCACTTCCTTCAACGTGATACATTATATTATTGGAGCGTCACTTTCTTCAACGTGACACGTTATATTATTGGAGCGTCACTTCCTTCAATGTGACACGTTATATTATATTGAACAATCACTTCCCTCAAAGTGACACATTATTATAATATTGGGACATTACCTCCTTTAAGCATAAGGTTATATTATATTGGGAAATCACCTCCCTAAAAAATGACATGTCGGGACATCACCTCCCTAAAAAGTGACATGTTGGGACGTCACCTCCCTAAAAAGTGACACGTTATATCATGCTATTGAATCATCACCTCGTTCAAATCGACACATCACTTTGGATCACCACTTTCTTCGTGAGTAGTACATTTTAAATTGGGTCATCATCTCCGACATGTTAAATCAGGTTTGCACAAATTATATTTGTGTTTATGTTACATTTTTCTACTGACAATTGTTTTCCAGACTTTTCAATACACAAAGTTGACTAAGTCAAATAGAACACAACACAACGTGAAACTTTTTCTTAGTAGCAAACTGGACAAAGTCCAAAGAGGAGTATCAAACTCTTAGGACGCGAGTTGAGGAACAACTTCCACCACAATCAAACCACATCCCTATCATAAGGTGTGCAAGTATTTCTCGGGGTTTAACGTTTCAGTTTCGCATTCAGTGAAAATTTCAACTCTTACTGAAGGCAAATTTTCAAATTCGAGTGACAATACACATAGATCTTTGAAAGTTTGTCCATGTAAGTTCTTACATATGGGTGTGAAGGGCCCCACATTTATTAGTGAGATGTTTGCAAGCCTCTTTTCTGCGCTCAATTAATTGTCACTCATCCTTAAGCTAAAGGTTAAATCCGCATAAGAGATTTCCTTTTCAACCGATTGATTCGAACTACAAGCAGTCTGATTACAAAAGTTTAAGGATATGTAGGCGGACTTAGTGTTGAAAACTTGACTATACTCCAACAATTCTATCATCACTCCATTCTTGAGCTTTTCGGTCTCTCCATACTTCGACATCGGAATAACTTTTGGAATTCTTTGAAAATCGTGCTTAAAATCAATCGTTTCAAACTACTAGTAGCCTGAGTTCACATGTAACCTGAGATAAGTAGGAAACCCAGTACCAGGGCCCGGCCATAATTCTTCAAAAAAAAAATAGATATCCTTACTATTCACCATTCCGAAGAAATGAATTAGTGGTCGGACAAAATTGGATTTGTTAATTTTGTTTTTCTCGGATCTCTTCCATCCATCCCAATCAAACGAGGGGCAGTTGTTGACACCCAATTTTGGACCTCCACTATTAAATTAATTTTCAAGCTTCTTAAATTTCAAACAACTTGAAGTAATTATTTTGAATAATAAAAAAATTACTTTTGAAATCATTTTTCAATGCAATTTCCAATATTTTCTATAAAATATATCTCTATATACTTAAAATATATAGATTTATATAATTTTCAATTTTGGAATACATATTTAGAAAATCATTTTACCAAAAAATAGAGTTCTAATTAAATACTCATCTTATTTCCTTTAAAACTGATTAGTTCACAATTTAACTAAGATCTTTCTTTTCAAAATAATTATATTGTGTTGTTAAAAGTTAAGAAGATTGAGTAATTAGTCGAGTTTATAATTCATTTCGTTCTCGTTTTATCAACTTAAATTCAATGGATATAGAAATCAAAGGACTTGTTCCCTTTGAAACCAGCTTAATAGACTTTATTCACTTCAAATTTGGACCATCAAATAGCCTTTCACCAAACATTTTTTAGCGACCCGGCCCATTCTTAAGCCCAAAATCCTCCATGCTCTTCTCCTTCTCATTCTCAATACAAATACGCGAGAACAAAACAAACCAAAGAACGAACCCATTCCCAAATTTGCCGCATCAAATTTCCCCTACTTTACTTTATATTCGTACAATCTGCGTGCTTGGCACGAGCCTAAAGATACGCGGAGCTTCCAGAGGCAACCATGGTGTGGTCCATTCCAATTTCCTTTTCTCTTCATTTTCGTTTCAAATTCGTACACTCTCCAGCTCATACACCTTATCCACTGCGAAAATTGGAGACTTCGGCCTCTTCCACATCATTTCTCAAACGATTTTCAATTTGCAACAGTCCCACATCCAGATTTCTTCCGTTTTGGGATTTTTTTTCGTTTCTATGTAAACCCACCCCATTCACTATTCAAAGGGACGATTTTTGGAGACTGGAGAGTACCCCTTAAGGGTTTGGGAATTCTCGGCTCAATAGTTTAAAATTTTGTGGCTTTTGTGGTCGTTCGAGTTGAAAGAGGTGGGGGAATCGTCTACATTAAACTCGTCATCCGGTTCGCTGCCCACAACCATGTAATCTTCTCTTTATTTCAGCATTTATGTTGGCTCTTAATTATGTCTTGTTCATTGAAATGTGTTTGGCATTAGCTGTTTAAGTATTTTTCCAATAGCTTAAAAAAATAGTAAAATTGCTCATCTCGGTTAATTTATATGTAAGATAGTCATGCCTTAATTTCAGCATTTGCTATTGTCTTGGGGATAAGTTTAATCAGTGTTGAATGGAGTTAGAGTTGTGATTTTCATGTTCAAGCATTCCTAGTTGTTAGGTTGGAGTCTGTAACTTGTATTCATTTTGATTTGGAAAAGCTTTTGAAGTATCTAGTTTCTTTTGATTGATTCACCAATCTAAGTGGTAATGAAAATCTGAAATATGGAGTTTAGTTTTATCAGTTTTAAGGTTTTCATCTTCTATTTTTTTTTCTTTGAAGCCTGTATTCGTTGCTGAAATGCCATCTATGTCTGTCCATTTTGTAAAATCTGTTGGTGTGATTTATCAAATAACAGACCATTGGCACTTAATGACAATCGAGAGCCTGTCTGAGTGAGAAATTGCTTACATTTGGGGCTGCTCTTTAGCACTCTCCAAAGAGTTAGGTTGGGATGGATGAAAGCTCATATTATAGCTTTTATACTCCTAAAATTTATTAGATTACTCTACTTAGATCCTTGTTTAAATTCTATAAGTTATTTTATATCTCCCTGCTCTTTCTTGTTTGTCTTTCGTATATGCTAAATGAATTGGCTTAAAACTTTGATCAAGTTGAGTCTAAAGTTGTTTATCTTTAAAATATACTTAAATCTGTTTTGAACTCCTTTTTGGTTTGATCAAAGGTTGTGTTTAAGTAGGAGTAGGAAACCTCTGTTTAGTTGTTGTCATATTTAAGTTGTGGCTGTCTATTGTTGTTAAGTGCCTCCATATTGGACATGTTATTTTATACATTGATTCTGAATCTCTTATGAAACCATGTGGTGTTCAAATAATTTTGACATTATTATAAATATGTTCTCGTGTTCATTTACTGATTTTAGGTGCAAATATACCACTCTTTTTTTTAGTGTTTGTAGTTAATCTAACCTCAACTGCCGTAAATCTTCAAGTGCTACCCTCGATTGCCCTTAGATGTTCTTTGCTGTAATTCTGGTTCAGTAACTCTATATAGAGTTCTGCTTGCTTTTGGTAGTTGTTTCTTCATTGTTGTGTTTGAATATGGCTATATGTGTCATGTCTAAATTAATTCATGTTGACATCAGCTTGTTTCCTTAACCAGTAAGTCCATATTTACTTGATATAGTTCTTTTCTCTAATTTATATTTGCTTTATCTTTATTTTTTTTGTGATCGATAGTAGTATATGGTTAAGTTTGGTATAATTTCAGACATGATAAACATGCCATTTGGAGTTTTGAGCTCACATGACATTGTTTGTTTTAAGCTCAAGTTTATATCATCCAAATGTTGTTGTTAATCTTTTTCCCTCTTTTTCTTGGCATGAATTCTCTCGTTTGAGTCCAATTGGACTACTACTCTTGCATACTCCTCTCCTCGGGTCAACCTCCTTTAAGAAAATTGAAAGGAGGTTAATATTACTGGGATAAAACCCAAGAGCCAGCCACTGCAGCAGCTTTGAAAGGCTGAGAAACGAGAAGCGAAAATTGGGTTAAAAGCCCAAAATCTGAAGCCGCAACATGGGTACAAAAGAGTTGAAATGAGAGTGTTTTGGGTTCAAATTGGCCGAAATTAAAACACCTGGTTTTTGCATCAGTTTCAGCAGTCTCAAAAGGCTGGAAATATCATTTTAGCACTAGCAGCAAGAAATAAGAAGCAGTAAGTGGACTTAAAATTATCCAAGTTCTATTCGCCCTTTTATTCTCCTTATATTGTGATTTTGTGATAATTGTTGTTAATTGATACGCTCAAATTACACCTCTTTTCAGTTGCATAAGCTATCGTTATCACGTAAAGAACCCAACTTGTAGGTTGGGGTCGATTCCACGAGGAATATGGTTTAGACTTAAGTTCAATAACTATTATATTTGTTTAGCGAATGTATTTCCGAGACAAATAAGTAAAAGGGAGGGGGGGATTTGTGTAACAAATTTTGGAAGTTATGAAATTAATTAGTAAGCAAGATTTAAACTTTTGTTGTTATCAAATTGAGAAAGAAACTAGGGAGTACGTGTTCCCCATAAGCTCATAACTCTGTAATCCTAGTAATAGCAATCCCTTCCTAGTGTATTAAATGCAAAGCGATAAGTTATGTCTTGGTCCGACATCTAGAGAATTTGACCCCGCACCTTGGTTCGGCTACGTGTGTATAATTTACTAACCTTTACCATTACCTCATATTAGTCGTCACATTGATGTATGACTTAGTTTTCACCCTTGCACCAATCGACATTAATTCTATTAGATAGTATCATACTAAATCTATGTTGATAATTCTTTTCTAATTAACTACCTCCTTGGTCCGGCAAGTAGCAACAAGGCGAGTTCTAACGCGTGCACTCGTTAAAAAGACTTCTAAACGAAAGAATTACTAATGCATGCAAATACACTATTCAAGAATTGCTTAGTTAATATTCATACTTTGTTAATCGCTCATGGTTCCACAACCCTAGTTGTGGATTTAGTTACCCATATTAGTAAGAACACGATTCATAGTTTTAGAAGAAGAAATCATGAACTTATGTAAGAAGAATAATAAACCCAGATTTCAAGTTGAATTTCAACACCAAAATCTTCAAAACGAACTTAGGAAATTAAGAATTGCTAAAGTTGCAAGTTGATCTCCCAAGTCAAGAACTAGAATAAAAGTAATAAAGTCTAACCCCAAAAACGAGGTTTACATACCCTATTTATAGGAAAACAAGTCCTAACTAAAAAGGAAATAAAGTTTACAGGACGTGTCTTCAATCTACTACACTGACTTACGGTCCGTAGGTCCTTTCTGTGGCTCAGGACTTGGGCAATTTTTCAATCTTCAAAATCTTCCAAACTTTTGGCATATTCGATGGTTCAACAGTACGGACTATAAGTTAATCTACGGTCCGTAACTCTTCTCCATAGCTCCACACTTAGACTTTTCAGCATCAGGTGCTGGAACCAAATTTCTGTCACATTTTACGGAGCAACAGTACGATCCGTAGATCAATCTACGGTTCGTAAGTTGCAACCGTGGTTCCACACTTAGTCAAGAATTCCCTGATATTCAACCATGCCTTGCCTACCCATTGACATCCATCATCTACGGGGCGTAACTGGACCTATGGTTCGTAGGTTGCCTCCGTAGATGCCCTTTTTTGCACGTCTTTCAGCTGTGTCTTCAAATCTCCACGCCTGAACTTATTTCCTGAAAACATGAGAAAACACATAAGAGCTAATACAAAATGGCCCTAGACACACACAACTCTCAAGTGAAATGTATTAACAATACCGTAAACTCACGGTATATCATTAATTTCTAACATTTATTTTGTTAATTTAGATGGATCCTTGGGAGAAATATTTTTTATTTTGTTATTCAAGTTTTCAATCCCAAAACCCATTTTAAGTTAGGTAATTTAAGCTTATAGAATGACTTAAAGAACCTTTCATGTTCTTTCATAGTTATTGAAAAGCTTTGAATCCATGTTTATGAGTTTGAACTAACTATTTAGTTCAAATTTTTGAATAGGATAAAATTGTTAAGTTTCTTAAGATAAATTAGTTGTCCTTTAATTTAACTTAGTACTTTGTATGAATGACTTAAGGATCCTTAATATCCTTTCATAGTTGTTAAGCAAGGTCCTTTAATCCATGTTTATGAGTTTGAATTAATTGTATGGTTCAAAACATGACTATGGATAAAAGTTTTAAGTTAAGATTATTCTTGAGATTTTTAGAAGTATCAAGATATTTTTATAAGTAACCCTTTTTTTTTATAAAATTAGCCAAGCTTTTAAATCCATCAGTCAATCGCGTGTTAGCAAATTCTCTAAGATGCTTAAACCCTTCCTTAGAGAATTATTTGAACCCTTACCCGAGTTTGATTTTATTTAAAATGTTTTCTTTCAAATATTCCCTTGTTATTCTTAATTTTTCCTAAAAATTAAGTGGCCACTTCCAAATTGTTATTTTTCCCAAAAATCAATAAACTTACAAAAGTTATGAAATGGTTTCGAAACCTTTAGTTTTTGAAATCGGGTTGTAACAAGCTGGATAACAAATAACTAAATGAAAGGAGTGCAATAGATATAGATATATACTCAACTAAATGTAAAGAAATAAAGAGGTGAAATTATTAAAACTTTACAAAAATACTTACTTATTTTTGAACTCAACATATTAAATGATATAATAAAAATACTATTTTAACTCTATTTGGGAGATTCTCTTACCGATAACTATCACTATGAGCTACGTGATGATACAAAGTCTTGTCCACCCTGCCATAACTGTCCTATACCTTGCCAGGGTATAGAACACCTCAACTAAGTGGATCCACTAAGCAATAAGGATTCATCTAAAAAGTATGATCCTTGACTCATGTTGACATGCATGGTTTATGAGGATTTTGAGTTGTCTGAACTCATCCTCGTATCGATGATTAAACTACTCCCAATAATATACTCATGCTCAAATGTATAAAATATACTTTTTCTCTGTTTTGAGGTAATTACACAAAATAACCTCTTTAAAAGAGGTAACTGCTCTGAAATATCTTTGATCTCATTAACTCATTTAGAAATCAACGTTTCTCTTTTCTCAATGTAAAAACTGATACCTTTGGGAATACTTAGTTCCCTTATACTCTAACTCAATTCATATTTGAAAACTCTTTCTCAAAACTATATAAAAAATCATATTGTGGTCTGATACTTGATGACTCGGGAAGTCATACTGCATAAACATTAATGGTATATCTAGATACCATACTGCTTAAACATTGATGGCATACTCGATTGTCATACTAATCATGTTTTAAAACTCTTTCTCAAAACTCATCTTTGTTTTCTCAGAAAATCAGTATAAGGCATAAATATTTGTTTTAAAAGATTTTCAAAATTTTAAACTTAAAATAGGGTTCATCCTGAAATATAGACATGAACAAATCAACTCAATGATCTCAATAATAATATGAAAGACTCAATACTCAGAAATCAAGAACTCAAAACTCAACTATACTACTCATCTCAAGAATACTCAATTCATAGGGTTCATGTTGTAATATTGACATGAACGAATCAACTCAAGAATCTTAATGCCTAACAAATAGCAATTCAATAATTAGGAACAGAATTTCAAAAGAATCAAGAACTCAAGAACTCAAAATCATCTCATCTCAAGAATACTCAAATCTAGGGATAAAATCCTAGATTACTCTTTTACTGATTTGAAAGTAGATGTAGGGCGTAAAGAAGAACTAGTCCAACACTATGATAAACTTACATACTCGGAAGAACAAGGTTCTTGAATAATCTTGAAGAAGAACTAGATTAGAAGCCTTGAAACCCTAGCTTGAAGGAGAACACTCAAAAGATCCTTTCTTGAATTAGTTTCTTGAAATCTCTATGGCCAAGAATTATAATTTTTATTAGTGATTCATAATTGTATGGAAGAATTTGAATTGGAAAGAATGAAATTCTTGGAGAAGGACTTACCTTGAAAAAGAATCTTGAAAAAGATTGAAAGAATCTTAAAAAAGATTGAAAGAATCTTGAATGGAAGTCTACTTTGATCTTTCCTTAGGGTTTGAGAGAGAAGAAAATGAGGGATTAAGAGATGAAAATATGATTTTTTGGGCCTTTAATTAGTTAAGAAATTCATTTAGGGTTTTCTTAGAGGTAAAAAGACAAAAACAACCCTTTTTAATGTTTTCCCGTCGGCTAATTCATCACTCACTGTATCAGGTTACTAAAATTGTCATAACATTTTACTGAAAACTTAGATTGTTGTGAAATTGGTGGCGTTGGAAAGAATATTCAAATACATTTAATATAATAGGTTATGGTCCACGTAACCCTATATATTCTAAGAGATATGGTTGTTTGAAGTTGACCCAAGTAGAATCTTACATCAAAACTTAATTGGTATAGAAGCGTTCAACCCAACTTTGTGCTAGGGGATTCTAGTGACCTAACTCATATCCAAATTCATTTCCACATTAAATAATTGACCTTTACATACATGAGAAATTTAAGAATCATCCGGTACAATCTTATTTACAAATGAAGAATGATTTGGGTCTTAACTTAGAAATTTTTGGGGTGTTACAATTGAAAAGTGAAATATACATGTATATTTCGGTTAAACCAAAAATACAAAAACACATACCGAAACCGAACTGAAATGCTGAAAACACAAAAACACATACCAAAAAGCGAAATACCAAAAAAATTTGATTCAGTTTGATATTTTGATTTTTCGATATTTATGCCCAACCCCATCAGTAATAGTCTTCCATTTGGCTAGTCTATCGCTGGTCAACAATCTCCTCGAAGTAACTAAGAACAATATAAACTTCCATTTTGGGGCACCATGATTGTTACATACTATTCTTGTCAAGTGTACTTTGGTATAAGTTCCCCTTAACTAAGAGTATATTAGCTTTGTACTCTACTTATTTATAGCAACCACTTCCTACTCATTATATCCAGTAGCTTCAAAACTATCATTGGCCTTAAGAATCTTCTTTATCATCCAAGATGCGTGGGGGCATTTGTATGCTAGATCAGCCCCCTTTGATATAATATGCATGAATCCATTGGATCCATAGTCTATATTTCTTCAAGAAAAAGTTACATAGATGTTTGCAAATTGCAGCTCTATTCCAGTTTGTAATATCCAGGAATCCCATTCCCCTTGCTGCTTTTAGATTGCATAATTTCTTTCATGCTATTATTGATGTCTTTATAGTGTCAGCTCCACCAAACCACAAGAACTTTTTACACAATGATGTTGCCACTTGGATCACCTTTTGTGGAAGGATGAAAACTTGCGACCAAAATACTTGGATAGAAAATAGGATATTTTTTTATCATTTGCACCCGACCTGCATATGACAAAAATCTAGATGTCCAGAATTTTATCCTATCCAACATCTTATCTAGTAGTGATTTATATTGGATAATGATTGTCTTATTTGATGTGAGAGGGGTGCCAAGATATTTGAAATGAAGGATACCTTTGGCAAATACCAAACTCTGTAATATTGCTTCTTGCTTAGCCATTGGTACACCTCCAAATTAAATAGAGCTTTTCTCAATGTCTGTTACCAGACCAAATGCATTAGAGAATACATTAAAATATTCATAGATCATACAAACAAATGTTAGATCACCTCTACTGAAAAGTAGTAAGTCGTCAGCAAAGCCAAGATGTGTGATGGGCAACTTCCCACACTTGGGATGAATGTTAAAATCAAGTTGGTTTTTCAAAGCTTGTAGTTGTCTATTCAAGTATTCCATAGACAACACAAAGAAATAAGGGGACAAGGGATTACCCTGTCTAAGGTCCCTATTTGCATTGAATGGGACAATAGGCACACCATTAATGAGTATAGAGTAAGACACTGTGGTAACACATGTCATAATCCAATTCACAAATAGAGGTGGAAAATTGATAATTTTCAATACCTGCTTTAGTAAAGGTCATTCAATAGAATCATAAGCTTTCTTCATGTCGATCTTCATCTTGCATATTCATCATGCATATAGGGGATATATGTTTCCTTCCGTAGCACTTGATGATATCATGGCTCATGATAATGTTATCAGTGATCACTCTCCCTTGAACAAACACAGATTTGCTAGCAGGCACTAGCCCATCCATTGTCACTCTCATCCTAGCAGTTAAAACCTTTGAGATGGGATTATAGAGAATAGTACAACATGATATTGGCATGTATTCAATGATCTTAGTTGGGTTCTTGACTTTAGGAATCAGTGTTATAGTTGTTTAGTTTATGTCCTTAAACATTTTTCAGTTGAGAAGTATTCCAAGATAGCATTTGTGACCTCCTCGCCTATGACACTCTATGCTTTCTTAAAGAAATAAGTGTTGTAACCATTACATCCTGGTGCTTTTGAGTCCTCTATCCCTTTAAGTGCATTTAGGACTTCTTTCTTAGTAACAAATTCAATGAGTTTCAATTGATGTTGTCTATCCAGCATAGGGCCATTTCTCATCACATTTGGATTTACGGTAGGTAAGTGTGTAGCTGCAGTTCCCAACAGACCTCTGTAGAAGTTGATTATCTCATTTTTTACCTCATCTTGTATGAGTAGGACAATACCAGCAGATGTAGTAAGACTCTTAATTCTGCTATGGGATAATCTAGAATTTATTCTAGCAAAAAAAAGGATCTATTTGCGTCTCCTAATTTTAGCCAAGTCATTCTAGATTTCTTCTTTAAGATACTCTCAACAATGTTGTCCCATTTTTGTAGTTATAGCTTAATGCCAATCTTTTTTTGAGTCTTCGTTATCATTGGCTAGATGGATAGCTAGTAGTTATGAGCAGCATTAATCCTCTAACTATAGCTATGAAAAGATGTAGAGGTGTGTTCTCCTGTCTAAAAATATCATGATCATGTTCAGGATGTCTCATGGTGGTTTGGATATCGTCCAACTGTTGTCTTAGAGTGTTAAGTTGATATCAATTTAAGACTCTTCCAAACACTTTTCATATACCCTTCTCTTCTACTATGAAGCCACACTCTCTGCACAACCCCAAAAACTCTTCATGATCGACAATACAATTCAAGAATCTATAAGGTTTTGGGTATTCATAGTTTTCCATAGCAATCTGGACTCTAACTGGAGAATGGTCTGAAAATTTTGGGTCCATAACGTGGACTTCTAGTTGTGGGAACATTAACATCCACTCCCCATTGACTAGACTCTATCGATCTTGCTAGAAACATGTTTATTAGTCCAAGTGAAACTTCTACCACTTGATCGCATTTCAGTTATACTACTATCAAGTAGGAATTCATTAAAGTCCACAATTTCCATTTCTCTAACTAGATTTCCTCTTATTCAGTCTTCAGAATCAAGTATAACATTATAATCTCCCAGTGCTAGCCAAGCCCCTTGTTGATTCATATGTTTCTCCTTGGGATCCTGCCATAGCATTTTCCTATCCTCCATCGTATGAAGCCCATATACTTCAGTTAAGTTGAACACAATTTGAGAGCTTTCCACACATACTCTATGATGTGAGGCAAAATTACATATTTTAAATCATTATTTGCCTCACATTTATTATTTTTATTTGTTCTTTTTGGGCATGAATTTTTGTGAATTGTACTTAATAGTATATTTTATTTGTAGGATTAAATTGGTGTGAAGATGGAGAAGTTTGGAGCTAAAACGAATTAAAAATGAAAGGTTGAAGAAGGAAAGCAGACAATTTGATGCATTAAATTGAACATTATATTAATATTTATATACATTCAAATGTACGCAGAATTGAAAGGAAGCGGATTTTGATAGACAATTATCTTGTTGCCACATGGCACTGAATGAAGGCACCTCCAATTTCATGTAGGTTTTGGTTTCCCAATTTGTTTGGACTCTATCATTTTATTTAGGGTTTTCTACATTTATAAATAGGCCATAAGAATAATTATTGGGGGATATACGGAGACTTTGGAAGGAAAAGTTGTCGATACTTTTTAGGATTCTTTTCTTCTTTTTTCTCTTCTTAGACATTAGTAACTAAAGACCTTTGTTCTAGGGTTGTGGCTACATGATGATTGTATAGTATTGAATTTTATGTATTAAAAATTGTTATCGCATAAAGTGCTCTTTTGTTCTTATTTTAGTATTTTTTGAGTGACCACCATTGAAATAGATATATTGTCTGAATTGAACTAGGGAGAGGAATAGGATGATAGAACATGGGACAAAAAGAGCACGATCTTCTCTAGAATTAGGGTTGATTTGTATCTAGGATAGGGATATACCTAGAGACCTTGCTTGGTTACTAAACAAGATAAAAACTTAATGCCCCACAATTGATTCAGTTTATCCCTGATCAACGATGTAGTTAGACTGCCAAGAGGTCGAGGGACCATGATCATACATTTAACCTTGTAAATCAGCGATTTTGATAACTAACTGAAGTCCATAGAAGAAGATACCATGCATGAATTCTAAGTAAGTTGTTGCTCTGAAATTTCCCCAATCATTAGTATACGTCTTTTATTCTTGCATTCTAATAAGGTAAATTCTTTTAGTACGCTTGAATAAATAATCAAGATTAGTATAATTTAGTAAATAGTTAATTGAAAAGTCCATTGGGTTCGATAATCTAACTCTTTTAGGGCCACTATATTACTTGCGCGACCACGTACACTTGCGTGTGCATTTGGAAGCAACAAGTTTTTGGCGCTGCTGCTGAGGACTTAGAAATTAATTATTCTTCTAGGTTATACTTTTTATTTTTATTTATTTAAGCTTTTTGGTTTTTCATTAGTTTTTTCTAAAAAAATAATATATTTTTCTTTGAATAATTTGGTGCTCTTATTGATATGGATGATTGGGATAAATGGTGGTTGGATGATGGTTATCCTTGTAAGTATTGAGATGGACCCCACTTGGATATTGAGAGTCCTATATGTCTTATATGTGGTGGTCAATATGGTCATTGGAAATGTTGTCCTAACTCTTATTCCCCTCTCTGAACCCCTATTATGAATGTTCTGTCATTTGTGATGTTGGCGGGGATGATGAAGTGGAGAATGATGAACAAGAGGCACTTAATATTTATTTGAAGCAAATTATAGACTTGTTGGACAAAAATAATTTAACACTCATGGAACTAGAATTAATATTCCCGAAACAATGAGCAAAAACCATGGAACTGTAGGAAAAATTCATGGAACTGCAAGCTAAGGTTGACCCTGATCAATTGTAAGTTATAGACCTAGGTAATTCTCAATTAGAGGAGCAGATTGAATGCCAGCAAGAAGAAAGTTGTGAAGAAGCAGAGATAGTGAGCCAATCTTGGATACAAGAACAAACTCAACTTCTAAAATTTTAAGAGTCTATCTGTGATGGTCTGACATACATGACAACCCAACTTATAGATTGAAGAGTTGAACTCACACAAAAAATAGATTAAGTTGGGTCCGATATTTATGACTTGAAGGCTCACTTGAACAAAAAAGTTGAGATGTCTAATGTCCAATCACCAATTGTCATGGATGATGACCAACTAGTGGAGAATAAAGAGGAATTCCAACCATTCAACTATATCTTATTCCTTAATGTCGATGTTTAGAAAGAGTAAAAAAGTGTGAATGTTGTAAATAATGCAACTTTGAAGTTGAGGCATCTTGGACCTCATTCAAAATATTTTTCTACATTATGCTTGGATGACGACATGAAATTCGAGTCATCTGAATTAATGGAGAAGTGTATAGATGAGGAGCAAGGCCCCTACATCCTAAAGTTCTCTAGTCCACGAAGAGAAAACGAGATTCCTCACATAAGGGCCAAGAAGTGCAAGATGCGACATGTATTACTTGGTTCTTTTATCTTTATACCACCGCCTCTAGAGTGGAAAAAAATAATGCAAAGTTAGGGGTGCGATTCATAAGTTCAAAGTGGAAAGAAAAGTAGTGAACTTAATTAGGTCGTGCCGCAACGTTAAATCATACACTTTTTGGGAGGCAACCCAATTTATAGTGTAACATCTTATTTTATTTTTAGTGTCTTTTTTGTGTTGTTTTTACAGAATAAGGGGAAGTCTGAGTACCCAAGAATTTGAAGCAAAGGAGCACGTTTAAGCTTAAGTGTAGGGTGCATATGACCCTTGATGACAATTAAAAGAACATGCGACTAGCTACGCCTAAAGGTCTTAGGGATTTTTCCTAACCCTTGTTTTAAATATTTTAATTGATGTTTTGGGAACATATCATCTTTTCAAGTGTGGGGTAGGGATTCTTTCGCATATGTTAGTTAGGGTGAAGTGTGGTTTAGAGTTATTTAATATTAATTTTTTAAAAAAAAAAGATTTTTTTTGGATAGTGAAGTTTGTATCCGTGCCGTGTCGCGGACCTGAATACGAAAACAATTTTCGCAAAAAAAAAGAAGAAATTTTAAAAAATAATATTATTTGTTAGTAGAAGCACACTTAGCTCAACCCAAAAAAATCTTTCTTTCACTCTTAGCTTATGTTGTTGCACTGGGGACAATGCCATGTTTTAAGTGTGGGGTGGAGAAATAAATTTCTAGTTTTTACTGTTTTATTGAGTCTCTTTTTAGGATGGGTTCCTTGAGTTTTGGTTTCGGTTATTTTCCTGAGGATAGTCCCTTTGAACCGATTATCTTATATATTATTTTAGGAAGTACATATTATTTTTTTAATTTTTTTTGGAGAGAAAAGAA
The DNA here is from genome assembly GCF_019186545.1 of Solanum stenotomum. NCBI lineage: Eukaryota > Viridiplantae > Streptophyta > Magnoliopsida > Solanales > Solanaceae > Solanum > Solanum stenotomum. The sequence continues at coordinate 38,367,522 of NC_064287.1, forward strand.
AAGACCCTTTTGAGTTGTGTGACACTTGCTATTTGGGCCTAATTTTGAGTAGTACTTTCTTGTGAATGATTGATTGCTAGTGAAATTGCAAACTCTTTGACATCTATGCTCATGGTTGAGACTTTGTATATAGCTTATTTTATTTTGTAGTTTGTTATGATCTTCTCTCTCTTAAAAGTGAAATTGATCCATCTTGATTGATACTTGTGTCATGTGTGGTAAGAATTTATTTATTTCATGTTTTGCATCTTAGTCTAGAACTTGCCCTGCATGTTATTCAAGCGAAACAAAAAGTGTTGCTTTGTTTAGGGGATGATAATAGACTTTCTTTGATTTATCTCGTAAATTTTTGTCTTTTCAGATATTATATCACTTGTTAGCCCTTTTGAGCTTGTAGCCTTTTGTTGGTAGCCATATTTTTGCCTTGACTCTTTTGTTGAATTCCTAGTTTTTGCACCTTGCTAAGCACTGTAACATAGACTTATTATAATTGTTAATGTTGAGAATTTTCCCGGTTTCTCTGTTGGTGGTACAACAATTCGGGTTGGTGTAGCAACAACCACCGTAACATTATTTGTCATTTCTGATAAACAAAAATCGATACAGACTTAGTAAGCAATAACTTAAATTGCACACCTAATAGGAGTATAAAACCACGAAGGTTTTTGTCTCCATGAGAAACACAGACTAAAAAATAAATAATAATTTTCTTAAGAGTGTTGCCAATCTGTGTTTAAAAAACAGTAATACTGATTACCAGAAACTTTGCAGAAACACGAAGTTACCAAAGTTTCCAATGAACCAATGAAGAACAAAAATTAATTAACAAAACTAAAATCTGTAAAAACGTACCATAATCTGGAAAAACAAAATAGGAAGAAGATCAAGTCCACTGAATGCACAGTGTCCCCTTAAGGAAATTATTCTTCTCTAGTATCCGAGGTTTGATTTGGAACATGTCCTCCCAGGATAGAATGATCTCAATCACCAGTGTATTGATACCCAAAACTCTGTTGGGTTATGAAGGGTGATTAGGGCGTCATGCGGAAGCTTACAATTTGCAAATCATATAGTTGATAAATCAGCTAACAAAAAAAACTTATACTAAAAATCAAAATATTATTATATCAAAACTAATATAAAGAAAACATTGAAACTTTAGAGAGAATAAATCTCCCCATAAACAAGACTCTTAAACGACTACATTGTGGATGTTATTGTTTTGTGTTAGAAGAAACAAACATATATTTATAGAGTCCTAAAACATTTCCTACTAGAAAAGAACTAGCTACTCCAAAACCTTTTTCTAAGAGGAAAGAATAAACCAAATATGAAAGAATATTATATTTTCCTTTCAGGAAAAGTAAAAACATTTATGGTAATAAACCTTAAATTATGGTAAGAAAATCAGGGCAAAACCCTAACAAATCTACCCTTTTGACTGAATTTTCTTGACAAAACTTGATATGTCTTCTTCATATGCTTGATAATCTTGTTCTTCACAAAATCTTCATGTATCACTGCTGTTTACCATGATTTAAAAATTGATATGGGTTAAAAAATTGGAGTCCTGTGTTAAAAGTTATAAGCAGGGTTGAAAGTGGAGCTCATGCGTTAAAAGTAAGTTAAAAGTGGAGCTCATGCGTTAAAAGTAAGATGCATGAGTTAAAAGTGGAGTTCATGCGTTAAAAGTGAAATGCATGAGTTAAAAGTGGAGCCCCAACATTAAAAATTGCTGAGGTTGAAAGTTGGAGCCCATGTATTAAAGCAAAGATGGGTTGAAAATTGATTTTGTTTTTAAGGATGAGGCAGCAAGATATTGTTGAAAATATATTTGAAATTTTTTTCTCCACATGTAGTAGCAAAAAAAAAATCTTCATTATTATCAAATTTGTTGCAAATTGATTTGAAATCACTTGAACATTTCTTCAATCTTGTTGAACCATTGGATCATTGAACCATGTGCTCTGATACCACTTGTTGGGTTATAAATGATTGGTGTCAGCGAGTCACTCAACGGCCGTAAAGTACACGAAAAATATTTGTGTAGAAGAAGAAGAAATAAAAAGTTTTCGTAAGTAAAAAAACTGAAGAATCAATGGTATTTATAGTCAAGATGCACTGGTTCTGAAAGGTTGCAACCTTTTAGAAACCACACTACCATTCCAGAAAGTTTGCAACCTTTCAAACGGTCATGATTGTTCTTGAAAGTTCCAATCTTTCAGAAAAGTCATCTCCAACGGCGGGAAATTCAAATGGGAAAGTATTTTAAATAAAACGGGTCGCGCGGATCCGAGTCAGGTCGGAACGTTTCTGTTAATTAACTAAATAATTGAATGTTTTATCCATTTAATTTAATTTTATTAAATAAATAAATAAATAATTAAAACAAACTTTGTCCAAAAAATAATCTCTCGATCGATCATTTTCCAAAGCCGAAGCCAAGCAAGCGACGACGACGCGAGGGGGATTCCTCTTTCCAACCCTTTTAATAACTAATAGAAGTGTTTCTCTATTTAAACCCTTATATTTTTCTTTCCTCCACCAATGAGGGAGAAATGCCTTTTTACTAAAGCATAAGAGAACTTTTCAAGTTCCTCTCTTTTCATCTTCCCTCTATTTCCCATTAAATCTTGCTATATACCCAACAAAATACTATAGGTTGTTGACATTGCTCCAAAGGGATTAAAACCGTCACTAGCTAAACCTAGTCGTACATTTCGAGGATCTACAACAAATTCAGGATGAATCAAGTAAAACGTTTTCCAAGACTGAGAATCCCTAGGATGCCTCATCAATCCATCTTGTTTACACCCCAATAAATTCCATCCCATAGATTCAGCAATTTTAGAGCACATGTACAACCTTTGAAGCCTCGATTTTAGTGGAAAGTAACACAAAATCTTTTGCAGGTTGTTTTCTTATTATCCTTCCACCTAGAAATACCTATTAGAGATTTTACGTGATTATGTTTAGCTTTTTTCATCGTAATCATGTGAGAAGTGTAGCTAGGCATTGGCGATCCATGTGTTATTATTTTATATTGTTATGACAAAGAGTCTATGTATTCATGATTGTTGTATATGTGATTGGCATATGTTCATGGCATTGTGGGTTGTGCATATAAATCCAAGGTGAGGAATGGGAGTTCGAATTACGTTATACTCGTGACTATAATTCTTTAAATACTGGATTGAGTTAATGGGGACTCAATCCTTTAGTTGTTTCTAAGTTGGGTTTCTAATTATCATGATGATATAGGTTCATTAAAGTGGTGGTTGTTGAGTGAGACAGATGACCAGGGGTCTGGTGTATGATTAAGTGTTGGGACTGCTATGGTTGTCCATTAGTTTTAGGACATACATGATAAAGTTAAGATGGATAAGTTGGTCTAAGGCTCTAGTTTCATGTATTGTTCCAAAAGGGCCAGGATAGTAGGTTGGTTAATCAAATTAAGAGTGCTCTCGTACTCAGGAATCTCAAGGTAATAGAAGAGTTAGGATAGGGTTTAGGCATTGTGGTTGCATAACATGTAGGCTTAGGGAGCCATGGAGTGGCATTTTTGCGGTACTTAGTCATAGTAGTTACCTAGGAAGGGTGAAAGTAAGGGAATAGAGAAGTGGGGTGGTGTAACCTTTATATTGCATGACTTTCTAATTATCCACATTATATTATGCAGTAGGTTTGGGTCAACCGATGATGCCTACCAGTACGTGTTGTTTGTACTGATATTGCTCTTGCTATGCCACTTGACATAGTCAGATGTAGGGTTAGTGATGTTACACATAGTTGCAGACGACGATGATCGCTGACAGCTTCCATGTTTCCTTTCTTTACGGTGGGAGTTGTGTCCTATTTTCTTGTATAGAATGTACTTCCTTAGTAGCTCTTGTATCTGTTTAGACTAGTTCCTTGAGGGTTGTTTCATGGTATTTTGTAAAAAGAGTTTATTTAAAGTTTTGTTCTTCTCACGGTTTATGAGCTTTGTAGTAGTTAGTTTATTCTTCCACTTGTTTAATCTGGTTTGGATGGTAAGGATTCTCCTGTCTAGGGTGTTAGAATAGGTGCCCGGTGAGTTGGGTCATGACAGAGGATAAAAGTCAATGAGTTCACTCTATGTTGGGAAAATAGAGCCAATCATGTCCTTATAAACAGGATAGGACTGATTTCACTCAAGTTTGATGTGGTTCCAATAGAATGCTGCTACATATGACCTATGATTACTTCAAGAAGTGAGTTGTGGACTTCATTGGTGGCTTTACTTTATCCTTTGCTGCTGCTACTCTGCCAAGTGAGTTGGAGAGCTTTAATTCCTTTTATTAATTTCCAACAAAATTAAAGGAATGAAAAGCCAGTTACAATTGACTGGTATTATAATGACTTTTGTATCTAAAGATTTGTTGACAATGGAAGGTTAGTAGTACATAATATTAGTTTATATTATTTGTAGGTTATCAATGTCATTTTTTGGTTGTGAAATATAAACTAATTGTGACATATCTTTCATTATTAATTAGTAAGTTTAGCAACGAATAACTATCAATGATATCATTGGGGATCATACAAAAAATAACATGAAGCAAAGGATCATTTCCATTTATTTATAAAGATAAAGATACATTACCCATGAAACACAGAAAAGGTAAACGACTACTCTTAGAGGACGATTTAGGATGGCGTCTGAACGCTTATTTCATAACTCCAAGTAGCCTATTTAGATAGGTACAAAGACTATTTGATCATCTTGAAGAAAATGACAAATTGGCGTAGTTCCAGGCTTAACGTTGAGAACTACAAAAGGGATGGCGTGTGCATTCCAAAAAGATGTATCTTTGTGGCACACTGATACTGCTTTCACTTTTGTTCCATCAACACCGACCATAGATACCATATATGTTCTTGTACTTCCTCCAACATGACAATAATGTAGTGCATACGCGTAGTTAAGCTTGTGGCAAACCATGTTATCCCCATCAGATATTTGTTGAACTTGTTCAATTGTGTATCGTTGGGATGCTTGAGTTTCCCCTTGTACCTCTGAAGTAATCGCGAGGATATTGTTTGTCCCAAGTACAGATAACCCGAAATCTACCATAGACTCCAAAGAAGTCACACAAGTTTTCTTCTCTTTATGTTTCACTTCTGACTCTTCACAAAGTTCGATTGTTTTTTTAATCGTTTGAGCATCCTTTGATTTACTATCGATTGAGAAATGGTTGAGGATCTCTGGGAATTTCTCCATCGACAAGGGAATTGATTCAACAAAATGTCTAGGTAAAAATGGTGCTTCGTTTTTATTTAGGAGAGAGGGAAACTCCATAACTTTCCCGTTCTCCAAGTCCTTCTCTAAAAAGAAGTATTGTTTCAAAGTATCATAATTTACTTTAAGATCAGTCTTGAAACTACTTCCTTCAGTTACTTGTTTGATCAAATTCTCGTTAGTAGCATGATTCGTGCTGGGGTTTTTCAGCACGAAACGTTGAAACTCCGAATTAGCAGCATGATGCCAGCTAATGGGAATATATCCACCTAAACCATAGTACACTTTCTTTTTAGTGTTTTCTTCTTTAAGCTCAGGAACAACGCCGCCTGTAAAATCACAATCACAATAAATTGTTGAAAATCATGAGAATTCTCATAGTTTGAGGTATGCCCGTAATGCTATCCTTAAAATATAAACACACAATAAATTATTTTGTATACCTGATTGAGGAAGGAAATCTTTGATGACTTTGGGGATTTGAGTATTGGGCAATTTTATTTTCCAATAAACCTCCGAAGGTATCGCTGCATAAGTACTTGCTAATACAAAAGCAAGCTACATATATATATTTGAAAATGAAGTCAGTTATTATTATATATATATTAACTTGAAATTGTTATAAAAATTCATATATTAAATTTAAATTTGATTTCGTGTCTATATATCTTTAGCTCAACAAAATATGAAAGTTCAAGGAAGTTGTCCTTCAAAGATATTGGAATTTAATTTGTCAAAGAGTAACATATGAGCATACAATATATAGATTGTCCGACCAAACTTCTAAAAAGTTCATCAAGTTTTTTACTGAGTTGAGATTATTTCTTTTTTGGTTAAAACAAGGTACTTATATTAATTAATACTAATAAATATGCATCGGTACATAAGAGTGACATGACTGCACGCCTGCTAGTATCATTAGGGGGAGGGGTAGAACATAGTCATTACTATGACATGCATTTACATCAAAAGGGGGCTTCACGAACCTAACAAAATGAGTTCCCGCTTTGTTTGCTTCTAATTTCTTGAAGACTAACAAGGATTGATCAAGTAATAAAAGTTATTTTTCAAAAGCTAAAAAAAAGTATTTCATCCCAAAAAACACTTAAAAAATCTTGGTTAATCACAAAATGCTACAAATTGTTACCCTCAAGTCACCTTCTTTTTCCTCTTCAAAATAAGCAAATTTTAATAATTTAGTGAAATATACTACTTCCTAAGTATGATAATATTTTCAAAATCAAATGATAACCTAGAAAAGGACCAAACTTAAATAAGTTGTAAAATGATAAGATAAAACTAGTATATAAATAAAAATGCTACTTTACCAAGAAAATGGTAAGGGCCTGCAACTTCATTGGAAAATTATTTGCTATAGATGTATTGTAGAAATAGCTAAACTTGGATGGAATTCAGAAACAGAAATTATCCTTTTTTATAGGCATAAAATTGCAATATGTACCACTTAATGATAATATAAACTAATTTATATTATATTATATTGTAAATAAAAAAATATGAGTGGATTATTTACTGGAATATTTATATAGTGGATCAATGCTCACTATACACGTACAGATCTCAATAAATGGAACAATTAAAGTTTGCTATAATTCAATATTGTTTGATTTTGTAAGTAAGATTTCACTAAATTAATACTCTGTAAATTAATAATTTGATTAGGCACGAAATTTAAGAAAAGAATAAAGATTTTTGAAACTTATGATCTAAAATAAGTTGTCATGGATGTTTATGTGACTATAAATCATCTCAATAAGTGTAAAATGAGTATTTTTAATGTTAAATTATTACTTTTAAATATGAAAGTGTATCATTCTTTTTTGAACTGACCAATAAGGAGAATGTGTCATATGAATTGAGACAAAGAAAATACGTAGTATTTTCATTTTAGGATAACTATGAAGGTCAATGATCAGTAAATTAAGTATTCGAGTAAAAATATTCAAAAGATAAAATAAAAAGAAAAAAGTATTTTATAACTTAAGGCTTAGGTAGGGGTGTACCTGGCCGGCTTGGTTCGGGTTTTTCAAATATCAAACCAAACCATTTGTGTCGGATTTTTAAATTCATAAACCAAACCAAACCAATAAAACTCGGGTTTTTCAACCTCGGGTTTTTTCGGGTTTTTTGGTTTTTCCAGTAAAGTATTCATACAAACATATAATTTACTTGCACTTCAAATATTTCTTTAGTCCTACCAAAATGATATGATTAATGACACTAAAATATCCAACAAAAATAATAATAATGAAATCGCGTAAAACAAATATTGCAAATTAACAAGTCATAATGAAAATGATCATAATTTAAAAGTACTAAATCATGCTAAAATTAAGCTTAATAAGTATTAGTTACATGACTAAATATTAAAGGAAATTAAAATTAGATTATGTATTTTAATTGTCTAAACCAATGTAAAACTAAAGAACAAATATTCAATATTATTGCCATTCTTAGTGTTGAATTGATTTTCTTTTTTGCATTAGTATTAATTTGATTTTGATTTAAGCTTTATTATAATTACCAACATCTGTGGACTATAATTTTTATTGGCTCATTCATAATTCTAAGTTGTGGACTATAATTTTTGTTGGCTCATTCATAATTCTAAGTTTCAAACTTGAAATAATATATTAAAAGATAAAAACTATGAAAATGTATAAGAAATATTTAAAAATTATATCAAAGTAAATATTTTAATGTATAAAATAAAATTTTAAAATTATATATATAATGTCGGGTTGGTTTGGTCTCGGGTTGGTTTTTTTTAGTTAAAACCAAACCAACCCAAATATAGTCGGGGTTTTTCTTTTCAAAACCTAACCAAGTCAAACCAAACCACTAATCGGGTTTTTTTTCGGGTTGACTCGATTTACGGTTTGATTAGGTTTTCAGTTCGATTTTGTAAAGCCTAGACCCCTAGGCTTTGGCGTACAAGTAACATTAGTCTTTCCAAATATTTTATATTTAGTACTAATAATTGCACACTTATATATTAAAATATCTATATATAGAAAAAGACTTGTGTATAACTTAATTAGACTACTAGGGACATTGGCGTACAAGTAACGTTAGTGTTTCCATGTGAATTTCTAATTTCAACTTATTAGATATGACTTTTTTAAAAAAATTATAAACTTGAATGCGGTATCTAAAGTTTCAAAAATAGGTTTTGAAAAATGATCCAATTTTTTTAAAATCAATTTTGCTGCAAAAATAAAGTATTTTAACTAATAATTACTGCAAATAAAAAGGGCCGAAATGAAATAATTCAATCTCTAAAATTAGGGATATCCAATAAATTGTGTTTGTTTGTTAGGTTGTGTTATTCAATTGTTAATTTGATTTGATTATTGTTAGTTAGGTATAGATAATTGAAGATTTTTATTTTAGGGCTTTTTTAAAAAAAATTGGGCATTGTTAATTAGTGAAGAATTAGCATTTTTGTATTTTAGGACTAGTTTAAACTTGAGAATATGTAATTGGGATTTTTTTGGATTTGATTTTATGACTAGTTAGTAAAGTGTTAATAATTTGAAGTTAGAAATTAGTAATTGAAGTGTTATGGGTAGATGATGAATGTTTGAATGTCATGAATTTAGATGATGAATGTTTGAATGTCATGAATTTAGAACTTGAACTTGAACTTAGAATTTGAACTTGAACTTGAACTTAGAACTTGAACTTGAAATTAGAACTTGAACTTGAACTTGAACTTAGAATTTGAAGTTGTTTAAATAAGTTAAATACATAATGTGGTTTAGTTGGTGGATTTAGTTGTTGTATTAAGTCGAAACCAAACTAGTTAAAGTTGTTAAGTTGTTTAAATAAGTTAAAATTAATAATGTGGTTAAGTCAATACTAAACTAGTTTTAGGACTACTACTAGTAAAATTATTATTAAATTTTATTTATAATATAATTGAATATCTATATTTTTGTATATGGATCATCATTTGTGGATGTATAATATGCATTATGAAACTGGTGCTGGTTTGAAACCTGAGTTTATTGACGATGTTAGAAATTTTATTGAACATACAACAAGTTGATGTTGAATTGGAAACCACACTACAACATCCTCAACACATATTAGAAGAAGTATATGATGATGAGATACTGAATGTTGAGGAAGAAATATCTGAGAATGAGGAAAATGAATCATTTGATGACGAAGAATGGGACGATTCTAAAAATGAAACAACTGAGGAGGAAGAATGGGAGAATGATGGAATTGAAACAAGCAAGGAGGAATAGTGTAGAATGAAAGCTAGCTAGTATATATGTAAGTGTATTTTGCTAATTTTATTTAATTTGTGATTTTTATATATATTATACATGTAAATTTGCATACAGATGTCATCAGGCGGTGACGATGATAGACATCGCGAGCATCTTGGAGTTAGCCAGACTAAACAGGCTAAGAAGAAGAAGTCCAGGAGACCGATAGATCCTAAGGATATTGCAGGATTTATTTCTTCTGCGCCAGAGCGCATCAGCCATGATACTCATTTATTTGCTGTTCCGTTTGGTACAGCGGATCCTCGGCAATATTGTCTTAATTACGGTCGACCAGTCGGTGCTGCATCTACTTCATAGGCATTGCCTTCACGACGCTACGAGGACCTACCTTTACATGTTATTCGTCGAGCATGACCTTTATCGGCAGGTACTCCATCTCCCACATGTATATATCCTCAGTTATCTGCTATGAGGCTTGGAGATTCTAGTAGCGAGCAGTCAGATGCTATGGCCGGTACGCCTCCATTGACTCAGTGTTTTGTGCATCCTGATGTATCACCCTCATTTAAAGCTACACCTAGTGCTACACCACATGATACGATGTCTACTCTAGCTCCTGGTCAGAATAATAGACATGGTAGAGTCATGATTGAGCCGGATGAATCATCGTAAGTTTGTTTTGTTATCTATTTGTTAGTTTATTTTGTTTATTTCTTATACTTTAATATATTATTCATGAACTAACATATTTATTATGTGTTTTGTAGGTGGCATCCTGCAAAGGATGCTGCCCAGGCTTTAAAAAACTGTGTTAGAAGACTCTATACACATGCTTATCACTCTTGGACCGAGATTCCAAACAGTATACGCCAGGTGATGTTTAATAACTTTAAGGTATATATTTTTTAGTTAAGTTTAGTATACTTTACTTTTTTTTTACTATCGATTTAATTAACGTTATTCAAATTTTTTTCAGACTATGTGTACTTGAGAGTCGAGGTACAATTTGGTAATTGGGACCACATTTGAGAGGAAGGCATCCGCCAGACTGTCTAGCTGGCTAAAGAAAGTTCGGGATAGTGGTGAACGTCCCGGTTGGATATTGCCTCATGTTTTTGATGAATTTGGTCAGTATTGGAACATAGACAAGTTTAAGGCAATATCAGATCAAGCCAAAATGGCTAGAGGCAGTCTTAAAGGTGGTTCATTGCACACCGGAGGTGCAAAGACGGTTGGAATAGTTGCACGAGAGATGGTAAGTTCTAATTCAAACTTTTAAATAAATAATTAGTTGATTCATATATATCGTTATAAATTTCAGTTTTTATTTATAGGAAAAAGAATTGGGACGCACTCCCATTGAACTAGAGGTTTTCAATAAAACTCATGTCAGGAAGAAAGAAAATGAGTCGGATCCGGATATGTGGGTGGAGGAAATGGCCGAACGAACTTTTATAAGTTATTTAATATGAATAATATATATTAATAGTGAATATATTTATGAAATGTATATATATTGATGTCAATTTTTATATTTAATATGCAGAATGACTTTCATCAGTACGTCGCTGAGAATCTAGTTAGTTCGGTCCAATTGACACCTGAACTTTCCACCTAGATTTGGAAAGGAAAAGTGGTAGCGGAGACACACAAGGGTAGATGTTATGGTCTAGGTTCTCGAAACGATGTTAGACGATTTCAGTGAGGCATAGAAGGTATTGGATTGTCACGTCAAGCCGAGGCACTTAACGGTGTTCAAATTGCTGCTACGTAGGATCAAATAGCTAAACTTACAGCGGCACTAGCAGAGTTGGAGCGGAGAAGAGTAACTGAACAACAAAGCTTGGGTGAGACCATTCAGCAAATCAAAGAACAAGTGATGAACCTCGCTCGTGGACCTACTACTTCGGCTCCCGATGACACCGACGACGAGAGTGATGAGGATGATTATGTAGATCTCACTCCCTAATTTGGATCTCTGGACATTTATGAACTTTTTGAAATTTTGAAAGACTTTATAAGTCTTTAATTTATGATTTAGATACTTTTGAATATTATTTTAAGTTTGTTGTTTTATGTTTTGTTTAGATTGTTTATAATTGTGTGTGTTTGATTGGGCCGAATAGTGTAGAATTGAATTGAATTGCATTTGCAGGTGGACAATAGAAACTGCCAACTGCTGCTGTCAAAAATATTGCAGAAAAAGCGACGGACAGCATGGTTTAGTCCGTCGCTTTTTTGGGATTTTCAAAAATAAAATTTTCAAAAAAGCGACGGACTACATCGCCTTTTAGAAATAAAAAAAATTAAAATAAAAATAAAGCGACGGGGTCCGTCGCTTTTGTTAAAAAATTCAAAAAATAAAAATAAAAATGCAACGCAGTCTGTCGCTTTTAGAAAACTGACGTTGTCCGTCGCTTTTTAGCGACGCTGTCCGTCGCTTTTTGAAAAGCGTCGAGTTAAAAGGCGATGGAGGTGACTGCGTTGCTTTTCCGTCGATTTTGACCAAAAAAGCGACACAGTCCGTCGCTCTTTGCCGTCGTTTTTTGGCAATTTTTTAGTAGTGTGTGGCTCCCTTAGAATTCCTTCATACTTGTAGGTTTTTTGTAATGAACCTGTCAGTCATTTTTGAAAGTTTTATGAATTTACCATTTTTCTCCTTCCGATATCGACCCCGAGTCTTTCATGCTTGAGTTTGAAAAGTTGATTTCGAACTTTGAGCTAAAAGTTGAGAATTTTGTAAGTTAGTTTGAAAGGCTTATATTGTAAAGAAAGTGGTTTTCTTTGCCTTTTGGAATTTTGAGTGTTGAAATAGAATTTTGTTGATTACATCAGTCCCGAAATGTGAAATCTAATCGATGAGAGTTGTCAGTTTCTGATTCTGAGTCTTCTTGAGGATTTGGGGTCTTCAGTTGTGAAATTATGAAAATTTAGCCTTTGGGTTGACTTTGGTCAACATTTGAGATTTGGATGCTTGGATCGGAATTCCGAGAGTTTCGTTGAATTTGGAGGTGATTTTAGGCCTAGGTGAAGTCTTGATGGATTTTTGAGAGTACCCGAGCTTATTTTAGCCTTTTTAGGCATTGAGTTAGTTTCTTGTAGTTTTCATTGATGTCGGGTCAAGGAGACCTCAAATTCGTACATTGACGATTTCATTGAGTTAGAAATGTCGAGTATAATTGATTTGTATATGTGATTTGTGTGCACGGCGTTTCAAACGAATCCCGAGGGTCCTTTCGATGTTTTGAGTCTTGGCTGTTTTTCTGGTGCCTGAGTTCTGTACCCTTCGCTTTTGTGATAGGCCTTCCACTTAAGTGAGCTTCGCTTAAGCGAAGACATGATCGCTTATTAAGAGAAGTCTAGACCTTTCGAGGGGTTCACTTGAGAGAACTATGGCTCGCTTTAGCGATGGTTGCTTAAGCGGAGTCTGGTTTGAAAAAGCGAGACCCCCACTTTTTGCGGGGTTCGCTTAAGCGACATCAGAGGGGGGTTTTGACCTACAAATTTTAGTGTTTAAGCCCCATTTTTCATTTTTGATCTAGGGGAATCCTTGGTGGTGATTTTCGAAAGGTTTTCCTGTGCTAAATCATTTGGGTAAGCTTTAAAGATCCTAAACCTACACTTTCCTTTGGTTATTTGGGAATTCTTACATCAAAATTTGGGATTTTGATTGGAAAATGGTAAGGTTTTGAAAATCTCAAGTTCTTAACTAAAATGGAGATTGTGAATTATTTTTGAGTCTTTTCTCAAAATGATTTTCCCCAATGAATTCTTAAAACCTTCAGTAATGTTTTCAGGTATTAAATTTCAAATTCAAACATTAATTTCGGAATGGAGTATTGAGTTGATTGACCCATTTTTTCAAAGTAATTGATGTGGGTATTGTTGTTTCCAGATTGTGATGGTGATTACTTGCTTGTATATAGATTGTGGCTTTGGAAGTGATTCGGAAGGGGAAGACTCAACTCTTGGAGTGATTATTGATTGATTTAAGGCAAGTGATCTCATAAACCTTGTATTCTAGTAGAATTCGTGTATTTTCTTCATTGGTTGTGTGTTGGGAGTAATAGGAATGAGGTGAAGGGTTAATTTTACACTAAAGGTTATGTGATAAACATGATGATGTGAATTGCCTTGTTGTAACCTTTGTTGATTGATTGATGAAATGCTTGATAGCATGAATGTGGACTTGAATTGTATGAATTGTTGTCTCTTCTGTGTAATGTGATATTTTTTGTGTGCATTGATTATTTAACATCGTGATGAGACATGTGATAGCTTGATGTCGATATCATTTCTGGCAAGTGTTTATGATGTCAAGGTCATTGTCAGTGAGTGATATAAAGGCGATGGAAAATGGTTCCGGCTAGTGATATAAAGTCGATGGAAAATGATTTCAGGTAGTGATTTGATATAAAGCCGATGAGAAATGGTTCCGACTAGTGATTTGATATAAAGCCAATGGTAAATAGTTTCGACTAGTGACTTGATATAAAGACGATAGAAAATGGTTCCGGTTAGTGATATTGTGCCGATGGGTTTTAGTTATGGTGAAAGATTGATTGTTGTGACTTCATGCATTTGATGCTTATATGTGACTTCTTGTAATTGTGATTGATGTACTTGTTGCGTGTGACTGATCTACTTGACATTGAGATTGACTTACTTGATTCGTTTGATTATTGATTTGTGACTATTGGACTGCAATTATTGGCCTTGTGAGGCGTGTATTTTAGAACAGTTAGGTTGGGCTAATTTATGCGCAGGTTATAGTTTGAGGAGGTTCGGTTGGAGTGTAATGAGTACTCGATTTCTAGCTAGATGTCTTGTTTATTGGATTTCTTGTTGGGTACCATGTTGTTGGTACTCACCCCTTGCCTCTACAAAAAATATATTGTAATTAATATAAAAATATAAGATGAAACTAATGATATTAATAAATATCAAATTTTGTATGGAATATATTTTAATTCTTATCAAATTTAGAAAGTAGTTTTCTAAAATTATTTGACTTAACTATGGTTATGGTATTTGTTAATATAATATAATCTTGACCTTTAAACTTTAAATAAGACACATGTCTCTCATCTAGATGTGCAAGTGACGAAATGGAGGGGAGCCGAAATTGTGTGTTTTCAATATTCCCATGTTTGATTGGCTTAAATGACTTGGAAAATGTTTATCAAATCAACTTATTTTCCTCAAATTTAAGGAGAATGACTTTCCCTTCAAAAATTAAGGAAATCATTTTTCAAAGCTCTACGTCATCTTTAAATTATATTTTTTTTTCTTACCCTATCCCATACTCCGTACCCGACCCTCTCCATCCAAAATATAATTAAAATTTTTAAATTTCAAATATTGTTTTACCCCTACTCCCAGACCAGCTCCTCCCCCGCTCACCCCCAAACAAAAAAATTACAAAATTATTTTTTAAAAATATTTCAAATTTTAAAATTTTCTCTTACCTCACCCTGCCCCTATCACCCCTGCCCGCTTTCCCTACAAAAAAATATTTTGAAAAAATATTTAAATTTTTAAAATTTCCTTTTTTTTATCCCACCCCATAACCTGACCTGCAACCCCCCCCCCCCACAATTTTTTTTAAAATTCTTCAAATTTAAATTACATTTTTTACACCACCTCCCACCCCCCAACCCCCCCCCCCCCCCCCCCCCCCCCCCCCCATCAAGTTTTTTCAAATAAAAATTGTTTTTGCAAATACTTCAAATTGTTCGAGCGACTCGGGCTTGTCTAGAGATTTACATAATGAAGCTAGTCGAGACTCAAGGACTTCAGTCAAGGTTAAGTTCAAATAGAAAAAGACCTTGGCAATGATGTGGCTAAGGCATGCAAGGCAAGGCGTGACTACGACATGACAAGGGGTGAAAAAGCAAAGGCATGTGAGGCAAAGGCATGACTAAGGCATGAAAAAGGCTGGATAGGCTAAGACAAGACAAGGCAGGGTTGTGATCATAACAGGGTCGTGGCTAAACAAGTTTGAAGACTAAGTGCTTGGAATGGAAAGTTGGGCAACGAAGAACCAACACACATGGCTAGCACGTGGACAAGTGAGAGATTAGGCGGCTGAAAGGTGATTTTGGCACTAAGGCTGAAGGTTGCTTGCGTCTCCCTCACAGATGCATGGGAAATTCGGCGAATTTGGTTGTTTCTAGCCGTTGGAGACTTGTCAGCATTGTAGATAAGACTTGTTGTTTGAATTTTGAATTCGGCTTATCCGTTGGGCTTGTCAACTGAAGTTGTGGGCACGTGTCTGGCATGTGACTAGGCGATGGGCCTATTTAAAGGCACAAGCAGACCAGTCTTAGGCAAAATGTCTTTTGGTCGAATTTTGTAAGGCCAGACAATTTGTGTGCTTCTTTGTTGCGTGAGTTTACTACAAAGTTGGGACTTGTTCTTGTAACGAGCTTATGTGTTTTACTTCTGTATGTTTTTCTAGAGTTAATCTAGAACATGAGTGTAAAAAATGTTTGCTGAGTCGAAGTATCTTAGACTGCCTAAATTGGTTAGATCGACTTGAGGCTTGACCCCCTTACATCATGTTGCATTTGAAAGCATGAAGTTGAATCCTGCGGAGCAAGGGTATTTTGTACACAAAAAGGAAATGGTGGAAACACTCCATTGTCTTCAAATATGGATGGTATATCTACTTGGGACGAAGTTTGTTGTCAAGACAGACAATGTGGTTAATACATCAAAACTAAGCAAAAACTGAGTTTGTAGCAGGCTAAATGGCAAGAGATATTGAATGATTATGACTTCGTGTGGATACATAAGTCGCGCAAGCAAAACCAAGTGGCTGATGCATTGAGTCACAAAGAGGTATTTGTTACGGTTTATGCAATTACTAGACTTGAATTTGATTTACTTGATAAGATTAAGTTTAGTGCTGCCTTTGATTCATTATATGTTAAGTTAATAGATCAAGTAAAAGAGGATATAGTTAGACGGTATTGGATCGAGGACGATTTGTTTTATTTCAAAGATAGGAGAATCGTAGTTCCTCAGGATGATGGGTTGCGAAGAAAAATCCTAAAAGAAACACATGATAATGTTTATGATAGGCATCCATGTGCTGAAAGAAAAATGACACTATTGTCCCAAAATTATTTCTGGACGAAAATGGAGGATGACATTGAGACCTATGTAAAGTCATGTTTAGTATGTCAACTAGATAAGACATAACAGAAGAAGGAAGTTGGGTTAATGTAGTCTCTACCTGTAACACCCCGGAAACTAGTAAGTTGAACTAGTGAGTTCTAGTGCCTTTTGTAAGAGGTTTGAGTGTGGTATGAGGATTAAAAGTTGTAAAAATGATTCCCGTACATAGAATAGGGGTTTAAGGGTTAGGGCGTCAAGGTACGACCCCCAAGAACCACCCAAGGGGTCCTTGAGGAGGACCTTTGGATCAGCCCAAAAGCTGTAAAGAAAACAGCATGGTCCATGGATAGGCACCCACATACCGTGGGTGGACCCACGCCCCGTAAGTGGGGGTTGTGAGTCGAGGATTGGCCTCCCCTGATCTCCCTAGTTCCAGTAAGGAACCACGAAGTAACCAGAACGACCCGTCAACCCACCCACGGTCCGTGGGTGAGGGTTCCGTAGGTCCCTTCAGTTTTCAGCTTTTAGTTTTTAAGTTGGGACTTAGGAAGTTAATTAGTAATTAATTAGGGGTTAAGGGAGGTCGGTTAGTTTTAGCCACCTATAAATACCTAATAAGACCCTAAACTAAGTCATTAACACATTCATCTAAAGAACCCACTTCCTCTCAAATATTTCTCTCTCTAGAAGCAAAGAAGAAGAAGAGGGGGAGCAACTAGGTCGAACTCACCATTGAAGCAAGATTTCTTTAGGGATTTGAGTTGAGGTATGTTTAGCTTATTCAATCTATGGGTTCTTCCACCCATAGAGTCCCCTAGGTTTCCCCTAATTTGTGAAGAAGAACCCCAATCTAAGCTAGGGTTACTTCCAATGTGTGGGTTTTAGATGAGTATGATTCCAATTGGTTGGATAATACTTATATATGATGAATATAGTGTTGATTCATGATATTATGAAGAATCTATGTGAATTCCATGATTAACCCTAGAAATCAAGTATGTGGGTTTATGTCTTATGAAGTGAAATTGAAGATTCTTGATAGATTCTCTAGAATTGTTATCATGTATATAACTTATTCAAGTATTAGAATATGAAAACATGAATTGATACCAGGTTTATGAATGTATGATAGATCATGAATTGTAATGATTGAATTTAGGACATTATAATGAAGTATGCTTAGAATTGCCTATGATTAAGGCTTGTGACTAATAGGTCTTATGATCTAGTATAGTATGATGAATGTAGAGTAAAGCTTGAAAGTAGGGCTTGAAGTCATAATGTTGATCACTAGGGCTTATAGAGTAAGTCTAATATGATGAGATAGCTTGCATGAAATTGGTATACAAAATAGATAGTGTTGTGGTGGAAGGATTTTACCCACATGACCTACCTAGAACTATATGAATGTATGTATGTAGAATGTGAAGGGTCTTCTCACATAGAATGGTTCTAATTGAAAGGTTAATCACCTAAAATGAATCAAAGCATGTTAGAATATGATAGCTTGAAGTTGTAACATATGATCCCTTCATGTAGAGCTTGTTTAGGTAGCTTGAGTTAGTAGTTCTCATGGTAGCTTGGGATTGATGAATTACACTCTCCTAAGGTTAGCTTGAATTAGCATTGGTAGGAATGCTTTTCATGGTAGCTTTCATTAGTATAGGCATGGTAGCCTAGGATTGAGGAACTATACTCTCATAAGGGAAGCTTGAACTAGCATTGTTAGAATGCCTTCATGGTAGCATGACTTGGTTAGGCCATGACCATTTCATGGTAGCTTAGGATTGAAGATTTATACTTTCCTAAGGATAGCTTAGGAATGAGACACCATACTCTCCTAAGGGTAGCTTAGGGTTGAGTATTCATACTCCCCTAAGGGTAGCATGTATTAAATTGAATGTTTGCATGGTAGCTAGGTTGTGGTACTTGTACTTTTCCTTGTATAGCTTGGTTTGCATGATAGTGTGTCTTACCATGGTAGTTAGGTCTAGCCTAGTAGTGTGTTATTCTTTGATAGTCTAGAATGATAAATAGTAAGCATTGAGTAAGCTAGCCTAAATAAGTACTTAGTGTGAGTGGTAGTATGGGATGACATTCATACATGGCACAACTATTACTTGAAGCTACTTATGAAGTGTTCTCTTATGTGATGTATGCTTAGCTTGGGTTGTTGCTATAGTTGTCTTCCATGATATGATTGACTTAAGATGATAGTTCCTTCTCTATATGAAGTAGGTCAATAGTGACCCCTTTGAATAGTAAGCAAGACTAAAGTGACTTCAAAGATATGCTTAGTGTGGGTGGTATTATGGGATGCCACTCATGCATTGCACAAGTGTGCCTTGGGGTTACTTAGGAGTATAAGTGCTCTTATGACATGAAAACCTAGGTCTTAACTATGAATGTGGACAATTCCAAGAATGACCAAAGAGAGATACTTAGCTTGGATGGTATTATGGATGTTATTCTTGCCTTGCACACGTATACTTTGAGGTGGCTTGTGAAGTAATTCTTTTGTAATATGAAAGGCTAAGGGTTGAAGTATGTAAATATGAAAGTTTAAGTTAAGACTATGCCATGAATATGATTTATCTCCTATGCTCATTAACTATATCTTATGTTGACTTGTGATGATATGATACTTATGTTGGAGATTATGCTATGCTTATGTTATTATCTCTTATGCTTATGTCTTATGTTGACTAACCACTTTGAGATGCTCTTATGATTTTGTGCTAGCTTTCAAACTTGGTACATTTTGTACTAACGCATATTGCCTACATTCTAATCAAATGTAGGGTTTCGGAGATTGAGTTCCTTGAAGGCTAGGTTTCCAAGAAGCAAGAAGAGTTGAAGAATTGGTGAGTCCTCATAGCTTCGAGGACAAACCCATTATGTTCCCTTTATGCCATTTCTTTATGTTTTCGACATTTGAATGGGATGCATCTCAAGACTTTTATTCAAGAGTTTAATAGATGGTTTGAGAAAAAGTTTAGAAAAAGACTTCCGCTTGCTTTATAAAAGAATGTTTTCGATTGTATGGATAAAGTTTTTAAATTTCCGTACTTTTCTATTATCTTATGTAATGATTATGCAAAGGGCTTGTATGAGACCCCTTCGGGGTCAAGTATGCCATGTGACGTCTAGGGGGTAACCCTAGGTCATGACACTACCCATTGTGGAGTGTCTGTTGACTTCTCTATCAATGGACTTCATTAGTGGATTTCCAAAAGTGGAGGGTAAAGCGTCAATTATGGTTGTGGTCGACAAATTCTCAAAATATGGTATCTTTATTGTTGCCCCTACCTTATGTTCTTCTGAAATAGTTGTTAAGTTGTTTTATAAGCATGTTGTGAAGAATTTTGGTGTTTCATTAGATATTATGAGTGATTGTGATGCTAGTTCACTAGCTGATTTTGGATTGCCATATTTAACATGATAGGCATTAATTTGAAGTTCTCAATGGAAAATAATCCACAAACTGATAGACAGACTGAAAGAGTCAATCATTTGCTTGAAAAATACCTTAGACAATATGTGACAACAAGTAAAAGGAATTGGATGGAATTACCTGACAATGCACAACTTTGTTACAACTTGCACATATTGTCGGCAATGAAAAAAAGCCCGTTTGAGTTAGTGTTGGGTGTTCAACCTAACACTCCACTGTAACTCGCTAAATCTAAGTCCCAAGGTAATTATCATGTTGCTTATAAGTATGCGCGAGATAAGAAAGAGATGCTAGATGAAGCGCAAGATAGCTTTAGAAAAGTAGCAAAGAGGATGAAAAAGTATGCTGACCAACATCAACGTGCTTTAGAATTTTAGGTTAGAGATAAGGTGTAGCTGAAACTTAGTCCCCAAATCTGGAAAAAAATCAGCAGCAAAACGATTCATCGTGGGTTGATTTCAAAATATGATGGACCGTTTGAAGTCTTAGAGAGAGTTGGTGAAGTTGCATATAGGTTGAATTTGCTGGAAAGATTGAAGATTTACCCTACATTTCATGTGAGTTTTATGAAACCTTTTCATGGGATACTGAGGATCCAACAAGGTCAGCTACTAGACGTGCTCCTCTTGTTGTACGAACGCAGTTCGAGGAACAAGTTGAGAAGATTATAGATCATCAGACTTTGGGACAAGCAAAATGAATCGAAGAATAAAGTTTCTGATTCAATGGAAAGGAAGGCAAGTGTGTGATGAGACATGAAAAAAAGGAACATCTCTATGGCAGTTCGAAGAAGAGATTCAAGCTTACCAAGATTTTGTCTCATTGAGGACGATGAACTCATCTGGTTGGGGGGGGGAATATGTTAGACCCTCAACTTAATAGTTCGAGCGGCTCTGGCTTGGCTAATGATTTACATGATTAAACTAGTCGAGGCCCAATGACTTCCGTCAAGGTTAAGTTCAAATAAAAGAAGACCTTGCCAATGGTGTGGCTAAGTCATGCAAGGCAAGTCATGGCGAAGACATGATAAGGGCGAGAAAAGTTAAGGCATGTGAGGTAAGGCATGACGAGGGCTGGACAGGCTAAGGCAAGTGTGGGCAAGGGAGACGACTAAGGAGATTGGACTCCAATGACAAGCTAGGTGAGGCAGGACCAACATACATGGCTTGCACGTGGGCGGGCACGAGATTGGGCGGCTAAAGGTGATTTTGGCGCCAAGGCTGAAGGTTGCTTGTGTGTGCCTCGCACATGCATGGGAAGCTGGGCAAATTTGGCAATTTATAGCCGTTGGAGACTTTTCAGCATTGTAGATAAGACTAGTTGTTTGAATTTTGAATTTGGCTTATTAGTTGGGCTTGTCAACTGAATTTGTGGGCATGTGTCTGGCATGTGACTGAGTGTTGTAGACTAGTCTTAGGCAAAATATCTTTTGGTCAAATTTTGTAAGGCTAAACTATTTGTATGCTTCTTTGTGGCACGAGTTTTATACAAAGTTAGGACTTGTTCCTGTACTTCCTAAGTGGGTTAGATCGACTTGAGTTGACCCCTTTACATATAGATATATAGATTGATAGATGTTATCACATATTTTTCACATTTTGCTTCTTAACCTTTCACATTCTTTATTCAGAAAAGTTTAAATATTTCAATTACTACTTTTCTATTCTTTGTTAATAGTTAATACATGAAAAGGTTGGAGAATCTCAATTATTAAACTACTGGTACTTGCAACCTTAATTGATTCTCCTGTATAATTACGTGTAATTATTTTATTTCCTATATTTTCCCTAGTTGGTGCCCTCCAAAATAACAAACGTGCGACTTGGTTTGTTCATAATTCTTTAGTTTTTTTTTTCAAAAATAATGTATTTCAAAATATTTCAATTTTTAAAATACGATTTAAAAAGTTTTGAAAAACTCAATGGGATATTTTTATGATATACTAGTTCTAAAATTATCAAGTAGCACATATTTGAGAATATGAGGGGCTGATATATTTCACGTGATAAATTTATTATGGCATATTTAGGGGTGTTTACGCACAATGACATGGAAGAACAAGAAAAACTAGTTGCTACTGGCAAAAGATGAATAATAGGCCGTCAAATTGAGTATCTTATACTTTTCATGCACATGTACCAAACAATAGAGAAAGTGATAATTGATTAATCTATGAAAATCATTCAATATTGGGAAGCCAATTATATCACAGAAAAAAAATATTATAATTGAAAATATAAGAGTAAGAACTTTTCAATCTTTCAAGTTCTTAATATATGTGACAATACCGAATTTCTAATATTCAGAGATTAAAAAATGGTCATTCATAATCTTAACGAGGTCATGATTACTGTGCGAAGTGCGGGTAAGTTATCCAGTACTACTATAACAAAGAGGAAATTAAAATAAAAAATAGGGATAATTTCAAAGACCTCCCTCCAGGTTTCGCTCTATAACACTCACCTCCCCTGTGGTTTACTATATTATAGATTTATATCTACCTCCCTTATTTTCATTTTCTTGTAACCATTCTTTAAACCTATTTAAAATAAATACAAATTAATTTAGATCTGACAATTTTACCCTTCTATATATTAATTTCTTCATATTAATAAATATTATATATAAAAAATAACTCATTTAACAAATACTTTAAAACTAAATCAGCACAAATAAATTTTCTTAAGAATTAAAAGTCCTCTTCTATTCAAACTTCCAATTTATCAGTCTTGTTCAATTTTTCTCCATTCTTCTTCGCAAGAGTTAGCCATCTTCCCTGCAAAAGCAAGCAAATTAGGTATTCTTCTTCAAATATCATATCATTGCTAATGTAGACTAAGTATTCTTATTTTGTGGATTTTGATTCTACATCACATATAAAATACTCCTATACTCCTTTTGTCTACTGGATAATTATGTTTTTCACCCTAAGTATTTAGTTTAGATCTTATGGTTTGATGTGATATAAAAATCGAGTATAGTTAATATTTGGTGGAAATGGTGGGTCAGCTTGAATGAAGACTTTGATCTTTGTTTGATAAAAAAAACACGCGTATATATATTATTTGTTAAATGAGTTTTTTTTTATATAATATTTATTAATATGAAGAAATTAATATATAGAAGGGTAAAAATGTCAAATCTAAATTAATTTATATTTATTTTAAATAGGTTTAAAGAATGGTCACAAGAAAATGAAAATAAGGGAGGTAAATGTAATATCGTAAACCACAGGGGAGATCAGTGTTATAGAGAAACCTGAAAATGCAGTTTCGAAGACTATTTTCTTATTTCATTTACTTCATCACTTATTCACCCTAAAAATTTAGTTCTACTTTATTCGTATGAAAGGTCTATGCTTAAAAAGAAGTAAAGAATTTCTATTTTGTATATAGGAAAAGATGGAAGAACAAATTGAAAATTTATATTGTCATCTCCATAATTGACACTTTAGTGTCTTCATCATTAAAATAAGAAACTATTTAATCTATAGAATTTAATTTGAAAAATTTGTATATAACCTGAAAAAATTTGATATAAGATATTTAGTTAGTTTATATAGAATTTTTAAAGAAATTTTTTATAAAGAATCTAATTTTTGTATAAAGTGGATATTTGAAAGAAAAAAACTTATACTCCCTCTGTCCCAATTTATATGACTCACTTTCCTTTTTAGTCAGTCCCAAAAAGAATGACACATTTCTATATTTAGTAACAATTTAACTATAAAATGTCTATTTTACCCTTAATAAAATGATTTACAACCACACAAATTTCTATCATTCATTTTGGACCACAAGTTTTAAAAGTCTTCCTTTCTTTCTTAAACTCCGTGCCGAGTCAAACTACATCACATAAAATGGGACGGAGGGAGTAACTGTGTGAAGCGCGGACAAATTCACTAATTATAATTCTAATTCTAATGTTCCATAAGTTTTGCTTTCTGAAATTAACTATGGATTTATTAGCTTCTTTCTGCTATCATGGCATATTAAATACAACTATAATTGGATAAGGAATTGGCGAAAATTCATACATGTCAAAAACACACCTACTACAAAAGATCAAAATTTTAAGGTTTTCCATAAATTATAACATCAAGTTTTTCAGTTACACCATCTCAATCAAATAAGTATCATGAATAAAATAATAATACTAATACTAATAATAATAATAATAATAATAAAATATAGTGCAAATTTAAAAATATATATCATAAGTGAAATAGTTACGTGAAATAATGTGAAAAGATAATCTCACTCATTGTATTTTTATTAAATTCAATTCCACGACCATGTCCTAGAATTCAAATAAACATTGCTACAAATTTTATAGAAACTAATACTCTAGGACCTTACCTAGAATTTATCTAGATATCCCTTTATTCATACCAAAGGAAAAAAGACATACAAAGACAACACTAAACATAGTAGTGTTGATGGGAAAAGGTACAAAGACGAAACTTCCAATAGAGATATATATATAGATAGATAGATAGCTTATTGATATTGTTTAGGGTAACACGGTACATGAATGATATGTTGAACCATCGAAGAGCAGGGCCGGAGCCAGCCTTCTGTTAGGGGTTCATCCGAATCCCCTCGGCGGAAAATTTTACTATTTGTACATGGTTAAAATTATTTTTTATGTTTATATAATAGATGTCAAACCCTCTTCGATTAGTTCGTGTGTTTAGTTCTTCAGATATTGAACCCCCTTATTAAAAATTTTAGCTTCGCCACTGTCAGTGTAGAAATTTGAGAATGAATATAAAATTGTTGCTGGCACGGCCAACACTCACTATATGATCTCTTTTGGTTATCCTATAGATTATAGACTATAAAGTCAATTAGGATGACTTTACATTCAATCGATTTTTCATTGCTAATTAAATCATAAATCAACTCGTGATGGAATTTTTTTCAAATCTGTCTTTACAAAGTCCAAGAAGAAATTTATACTATATGATCTTTTTTGGTTATCCTATAGATTATAGAGTATGCTAGAATCACTAAATGCAAGATGTCATAGATCTCTTATAATTGCATCACATTAACAATTACGCTTAAGTAATGTAAATATTATTTACACTCCTCCTTCCCCTATATATAGACGCACATATCATTTGGCCAATTAAACTATATGAACTACCACTAATTTTTAACAATTCCATTCCTAAAATGAGTGAGAAAAAATCATCACCAATTGTGAATAATGAAGAAATAGAGAGAATATAGAGCAACTGCCCAAAACTGATTATTTTTTGAATAACTTTCAACTTTATCAGTGGGAAGGTTTTTGGTCCAATCTTACCATTTTAAAGGCAGCCATATGGTCTTCAAGGCAACCTTCAAATCAAAACCTAATAATGTTCTCTTGGCATCTTCCATAAAAACAGGTTTTTATTAATCAATTGGTTTGAGTTTGATTAATGAATTCATCAACTATTTTATGTTCTTGTGGAAAAATATATGTGTTTCATATTTAAGGTTGTGTATTTGGTATGAAGGAAAATGTGTCCCTAATTTTCTCTGATGTTAAATATTATCACAATAGCATTTATATATGGGCGGTGGAAATGACGGTTGGGGAGGAAGTTTTGAGGGTGGGGGAGGAAGTCGTGTGTGTGTGGGGGGGCGGGGTGGAATATTTGAGCGTTGGCAGGAGACGATTGGTGTGGGATTCTCATTATGGAACTTACTTTCCTATTTTCGTTACGGAAATCATTTTTTTTAATCATCAAAACCTAACCGACACACTCTTAGAATGTGGTCTTTCCGTATAATTTTTTTGTTGCGTGTATATATTTAAAAATTAGAATGCCTTATATTTTCGTCAAGTCCAATTTGTAACTTTTTACACGTCAATGATCAACGGAAACAAAATACTAACTTATAAAAAAACCTATATATTTTCATTCTAATGTCCGATATTTGTCTTACAGGTTCAACATGGCTCAAGGCCATATGTGTATCCATCATGCAAGCAGAGGCGAAAAAATATATTTTAAATATAAATTTGATCAATTTGACTTTTAGTTCGTATATGAACCATTAAATTTTAAAAATTATAGGTTCAAAATGTATAATACTAATAGTTTTAAATTTTAATGTACACATTTGATTTAATTATATAAAAAATTTACAATGTTAAATTTTTTAGGAATTTTCAATGTAACACACTTGAAAATTTTGAAAGATTAAAGGAAATAAACAAAAGCAAAATTAGCTGAAACGTCAAAAGTGTAACCGATAACCACTTGGAAAGGTGTTACTCACAGAGACAAGATAGATATAAGATTTAAATTTATATCCTCACTTAGAGAGGTGCACCAATCATCATCACATTAATATATGATATACTTTGAACATGGGTTCACACATCTATATTTAAATATTTTTTAAAAAAACATAACACTACTATACATGATCTAGAGAGGGGAGCATGGGTTCACGTGAACCCACGGCACCCCCTCTAGATACGCCTCTGCATGCAAGGTAATAAAGAGGAAGAAGAAAACATTTTAGTGAAGGATAATCCTCATTTTCATGTTCCAACAATAGAGGGCATGGATTATTATTCAAAACCTCCAACTCATGATCTATACACCATGCCCTCTCTAAGATTATTTCACACTCATTTACCTTATAGAGTTTTGCCAGACTCAATAAAAAATTCGGATAATTACAAGATTATATACATAACAAGAAATCCTAAAGATACCTTAATTTCTATGTGGCATTTCTTCAACTATAACAGTAAGCATTTAGAAGATTTAATATTTCCTTTAAAAGAACTTGTGGAGTATTTTTGCAATGGGGTTCATCCGTATGGACCATTTTTTGAACATGTTCTTAAATATTGGGAAGAAAGTAAAAAAAGGCCTCAAAAAATATTATTCTTGAAGTATGAAGACTTGAAGATAGACCCTAAGAAAGAGGTGGCAAAAATAGCCTTGTTTCTTGGAAAGCCTTTTGATAATGAAGAGGATTTGGAGATAGTTTTGAAGAAGTGTAGCTTGGAGAGGCTTAAGAATTTGGAGGTTAATAAGAGTGGATCAATC
Source organism: Solanum stenotomum (assembly GCF_019186545.1). NCBI lineage: Eukaryota > Viridiplantae > Streptophyta > Magnoliopsida > Solanales > Solanaceae > Solanum > Solanum stenotomum. Next base: position 38,394,683 of record NC_064287.1, read on the forward strand.
GCCTCTTATATCCACAATAGTGCATTTTTCAGAAAAGGAGTTGTTGGGGATTGGAAGAATCACATGACACCTGAAATGGAAGAGCAACTTGACAAGATTACCATGTTGAAGCTTCAAGGGAGTGGCCTTGAACTTTGATACTTATAAACAAGAAGTATTGAAAACACACCTGAACTACTTGACATGAATTATTAGTTTCATTCTTGAATTATTGACGGTCTTAAAAACATCTATCTATTTGGATAACTCAACTTAAATACACCTTGATCTGCCACATAGCATAACAAGTGGTCTCAAACTCTTGTACGAGCGTGAGACTCTTAATAAAAAGTCGAGAGAAGTGTTGAAAACACCCCTAAATTCTTGGTGTTTTTCACCCATGTGATAAGATGAGAGGTGTACTTAAGTTCAGTTAGTCAAATAGATGGGTATAAAATTGTTAATAATTCAGGGAAAACTAATAATTCAGGTCATCAAATTTATGAGTGTTTTCAGTACTTCTCTCTATTGTAACTACTACTTTAATAAGCTTTTCTATTACTTCATCCTGATGAGTAATAAGTTAGGATTGTTGAAAATAATAAAACTTAAATGTTTAAGCGTCTATCTTCCATGTCATTTTGTATCTCTTTTATGAAGTATGAGTCTAGAAATATCTCTTAATTGTTGACACATATAAAAGTTTGTCTTTTGTAATGTTGTTATGACGCATGAAGTTTTAATATATTATGGAGTGACCTCGTGAATGGATGAAAGAAGGGAAGTTACAGAA